>NC_052960.1:21758764-21928764 GCF_013358895.1 Oreochromis aureus | reverse complement strand
TTAAGCTTAGGAATGCTTGGCATCCAGTCAGTCAACTGGTCAAAAGTAATGGCAATTTTGGCAGCGGTTTTGGTCTCTAAGGAAGACCACACTAACTGTATAACCACAGTGTTCCTCTGGATGAATATGTGAGTGGCTTGATGCAGCCTATAGATTGTTAGTGTTATTACAGCAGTATAGCTATGTTTCTGTTCCTCCCCAACTTTCAAGCCTTGTTGTTAAAAGTTGTAAAACTGAGCAAACATAATGTTTTATTCTTTATTTTTTCCCCAGACAAAGGTTTTTGGTATGTCCCTGGAGAATTTGCCATATTACAATATGGAATGTGGGAGTGTTCCAAGGTAGGTAATAATGCATATTTTAGTCTATTCAAACTTGCAGCTGGCAAGTTGTTTCATGTCCCATCTTGTGCATTTTATACTAATGATTTTTTTTTTTTTAACTGCCCTTAGTTTTCTCGTTGACGCGTGCATGAGGCTGCTAGCACACATTGACACAGAGGGCCTGTTCAGAAAATCGGGCTCTGTTGTTCGTCTGAAAGCACTCAGGGTGAGTGATGGCTGAAGCTGACCTCGCTTTCACCGAGTGACCTTGACACTGGGGACTGTCTAACACAACAGAGCTGTGCTTTGTCTGTCCAGGCAAAATTGGATGCAGGTGAAGAGTGTCTATCTACTGCTCTTCCCTGCGATGTGGCGGGTCTGGTGAAGCAGTTTTTCCGTGAGTTACCGGAGCCCGTGCTTCCCACAGAGCTGCAGGAAGCCTTCCTCAAGGCTCAGCAGCTCCCAAATGAGGAGGAGAGGACCTCTGCCACCATGTTGCTGTCTTGTGTTTTGCCAGATAGGAACTTATGTGTGCTGCGTTATTTTTTTGACTTTCTTTACAATGTATCTAAAAGGTAAGTTAATGTAAAATCACCTTTTTTCAAATTCTCTTTATGCTATTTAATACGTAATACTTTTATATTTAAAGGATTGATATTTTACTGTTACTGCTTTATCACAGGAGTGCAGAGAATAAGATGGATAGCAGTAACTTGTCTGTAATCTTGGCACCCAACCTCCTTCACTCCGGTGATGGCACAGAGAAGATGAACGCCAACACTGAGAAACGCCTCAAACTGCAGGCTGCTGTAGCCCGGTGTTTCATAGAGAATGCTCACAGCTTTGGTATGACCTGAGGCGCTGATCTTAAAAGCATTTCTTCTGTGTGTCAGGTTTCACTCTTCTGTTTTACCTCTAAATATTTGACTGTCTGTGCGTTGAAGGTGTGTTACCAAAGTTTCTTCAAGACAAAGTTCCTGCCATGATGGGCTGCGAGGCAGGGGTTCTGTCTCCTGCTCATGATGAACAAGAAGAGCCAGAGCTGAACTCAGGAATGAAGAGGAAAAGCAGGCGCAGCTTGGGGGGTAAGGCTGTATCACATTTACAGTAATTCTTTGCTTATTGGTACAATATGTGAATATTTGTAGTTTCAGTTCAACTGGAATATGTCACTCAAGAAATCATATATTGAGTTACACAAGACAAATGCAAGTGAAAGTAAGCACTGCATTGCAGTGCATGTTATTGAATAATGTCATTTTTAAACTGCTGTAGTCAGTAAATGTGTATTTGGCTCATATTTCAGATGTGGTCAATGGTGCACTGAATAAGATAAAAACTAATAGAACACCCACAAATGTCCCCCACACAGACAGTCTTGGTATGTACCGTGGTCAGACGGGGTAATGTTGCCTGCCATGTAGCATGATAAAACTGTAGTAATCCATCTGCTATACAAAAGAAACCACAAGCTAAAATTTCCTTAATAAAAAAAATAAATAAAAAAATCTGGGAACATATTTGATTTCGTGCTTAAATCTTCTTTTGCACTTGGATTAAAGCAGTTTGCATCTGCCTTGATAATGAATGAATAATGCACAGGCTTGCTTGATTGGCTTTTCACCCTTCTGCCTGTTTTTTGCATCAATGATTTTTTTAAAATTTGTTTTATTTATTTACAAGCTTCTGCCAATATTTCTCAGTCCTTTTGGCATGTTTTCAAATGGAAATGATCAAATCCTGCATGTGTGAAGACATTAATTCTTCTGTGATTTTTGCCAGTCTTTTCTTCTGCAACTCCTGTGATTTCAACACCAGCCTCCAAGCGAAAACTTCCTCTGGAGTCTGGCAGCTCTTTTGGCTTTTCAAACAAGAAACGTAGATCTGTCATAAAGAACCTTGGGATAGAATTGCTTCCTAATATTTTGTTCAACGGGCCCTCCACACCTGGATCAGGTAGTAAAGAATGTTTAATTATTGGGCATAAACTGCTATGGTGTCTCTTGATCTTAATACAGCTTTAATTTTCCTCCTTAAATATTGTAGCCTGCAGTACTTCGGGGGTGCTGGATTCTTCCCAAAATGTCCTGTCATCAGCAGGGAGGTCTAGAAGGCAACCGACCACATCTGCAAGGAAGAAGAGCCGACGACTCAGCAGCAGACACCTTATCAACAGGTACAAATCTGATCCTTCATTTCTCACTTTTGTTGCTTTTTGTATTTGAAATCATGTAAAGTAGAGGCAGGCAATTAATTTTCTAAGTGGCCACATGAGAAACGGGGACTGTTGTGAAGGGCAGCACCAATAAGCTGAACTATATATTCATTTTCTCTTTGATTATCGGTGTAGCCCTCCACAACAGTCCCAATTTCAAATGTGGCCATTTGGGAAAATGAATTTCCCACCCCTCATCCAAAGGAAGATACTAATAAAACCTTAACCTTTAATCTAAAGGCTATCCCCAGCTTATCTTGCTAATAATTGTTTTATTTATTTATCCTTTTCAGAGTTGAGTCTGGAAAGGCCGGCTGCTTTTCTCCTAAAATAAGCAAAAAAGAAGCTCCACACAAGTCCCTGCGCTTGCGTTTTAGCCTCGGGGGGAAGAGCAGCAAAGACGCTGTAAGTGTGGTGGCCTGATGGAAATCAACCACTTCTCTGGTTTTCCCATAAACACTGAAAGATTAATCAAGTGCATTCATGCATAATCTGCAATTAATACATTTGCACATGAGGAGTAATGTTGGCGTGTATTTGTGCACAGTAGCACTTTTTTATTGTTGTTTTTAATGTTCTAAGTTTACTTAAAGTGACTAACTCTAAAACAAGTAATCCATGCAGGACTTTAAAGGTAATTGTAATTGTAATATGATGTAATATTACTGAATAAATTGTGATATTTGCATGGTACCAAACAATAGAATAGTATTTGTTATGCTTAGTGTAGTAAAATCACTGAAATCTAAGCACTCAGGTGGAAGAATGTTAACAATTAATATTTATAAAAAATATATTGTAACCAGTCTTTGAGTACATTGTGTAGGCTATATAGGGCTATATACTCTAATGCTTTATAGTCATTTGTGTATTCTTGATTTAATAAAACATTTAAAAAAATCAAATACATTGTTTCTTCTGAGTGATTTTTATCGTCCTCTGAAGAACTAACCACAAAAGTCATGATATTAACATCTTAATGTTACTTTTTGGGTTTTTTTCTGTGGGATCCTTTTTAACAAAATACTACTCTGACATTTCACCCTCTTTCATTTCTCATTTCATGCTGGTCATAAAGGCTTCTGAGTCCATTGGCTTGCGACTTGCCAAACAGGAGAGCGACACCAGTTTCCGTTTCACCAAAGAGACAGAGTTCATTCCATCAGTTCAGCCTGGAAAAACTGAATCCAAGAGTAAGTACCAGACAGCTGAACTTTATGCTTAAAATAAAATATTAAATCTTCTTGTCATGCCATGTAATGCATATCAAAAATGTACCTTTCCAGGCTCCAAGTTCATTAGTAAGTCTGAAGACAACTTGCTGACGCCCAGATGTGACTTAAATGCCCACCGAAGCTTGTGGTGTGCAGAGACTCCTGTAGGAGCCCAGGCCTTGAGCGGCGGGTCTTTCACGGATACTCCCATGAACCTGTGCCTTAAAAGCAGCTACATGTCTGAGCCCGCCATCGTCGTGTCCAAGCCCCCAGCAGTAAGCAGCCTTCCCATGAAGTTGTGTTGTGCTTCCAGTGCAGAGAGCCTCGAGAGTGAGAGCTCAATCCCTGAAGCCCAGAGACAAACCGGTCCCACCCTGCTGAAAATCAAGAAGGCCTTCTCAGAGTCTGGAAGTGATCTCCAGGCTGTCATACAGGAGTCCTGCAAAGCCTCAGGAGCAAGGATTTCAAAACCATCCAACGTGATCACAGCCCCTCCTCCAGAGACTTCAACAACCAAATCTCTGTCTGTGCCAAGTGAAGCCCCCAGCTTCTGTATGCGGCAGAGCCTTCTGGCTAATGAACAGAACATTACTTTTGGCCAGATTGAAATTGCTGCTTTGTCTCCTTTGCATATTGATAGTGTAATTCTTGAGGCTGCTGAATCGTACAGCCCAGTCATCCAGGATGAGAAAGTTTCTCTCTGTGCTGCGCCTGCTGGTGGGAATAACAGCTTCACAGTAGGAGCAGGAGAAAGGGAGATGGAGATGAACTGCAGCAAGTTGATTGATGCTCTGGATATCCAAAGTCCTGCTCACTTCAGACTAGGTGTCCCTTCCGGACGGCAGTCAACTCCATACAAACCAGGTCTTGAACTCCGAAATGAGTTTGTTACACTGCCTAAAACTGACACTGTAGTCAGTGTGTTACATGACGAGAGGGAACTTTCTTCAGAGATTGGTACCAAAGTCCAAAAACAACCAACCTTTTCACCACACAGTCAGGAGGCTGAAAGGCGTCGTGTGGCAGACCACATTCAGCACTTTAACAAGCTCACCATTTATTCTCCCACAGGCTCAAAGAGCAATCGGATCAAGTCACCGCTCAAATTCCACCGCACCCCTGTGCGTCAGACTGTTCGCAGGATCAACTCGCTGATGGGAGAGAGCAGGAAACCTGTTAGAAATGCAGGTACCATCGCCAACCAGCGTGGACAAGTAGCAAAGGCTGTGAGTCTAGAGAGTGGCCTTTCTCCTCACCCAAAACGTCCAGCTCACCATGGAGAACACGAGGTGCCATGCAGCCACACGTGCCCTTTAAAGAAACCCCCTCCAGTGCCTCCAAGAAAGTCAAGCATCAAGTCCTGTGCGCTGGGCGACGTGACCAACAAGGTCCAATCAAAGACCCAAGTGGACTGCTCTACCAATGAGCCATCAGGAGCTCAGAAGCCTCTGCAGCAGCTAGCCGGGAAGGACATGAACTATTACAGAGGTTCACCCAGAAACCCTCTCAACCAAGGAAGGCTGCTGTCTGCTACAAAGCCTGTCGATTTATAGTGAATATCCATTTGGCCTCTTCTCTCCTTTAACTATGCAGGTGTCTGCTGAGAGTGATGTTAAATGTCCTAACCTATTCATGTTTTCAGGGTCTTAAATTATTGTCAGCTGTCTAGATGCTGTTTGTGTTATTTTAGGGCCTTATTGGAAGATGTTTGTATGCCTTACACTTGTTTTACTTCAGTAAAACCAATTTAGAAGTTAAGATGTCGACACATATCAGCCTCTAAGATTACATGTTGGTGTTTAGTTAGTAGTGTGCAGGCTAAATTGTGTAAAATGTGATTGGTATGACTGGGATGTTTTGATTGAGTCATTTTATTTATGCCCTTTTATTGTTAGGTAGATGTTTGGGGGGGGCTTGACTGAAGTGAAAGCTATTCCCTCTTTTTATTACAGATTATTTTCTTATTGTCATGTCTTGAACAGGGGGAAGAAAACATGCACCTTTGTTGGATTTTGTGGGGAGGAAAAAAAGCAAACAGTGTTCATGAAATCACATGTCTATTGCAGGCCATTGTTTTTCAAGTCTTCAGCTATTTTTTTTTCCTTTTTTTGTGCTAACTGCATCAGACGAATAAAGTCAAACAACATGATTTGTTTTGTGGTTGAATAATTTTTGGAAAACGTGCGGACTCGGTGCCACCACCAGGGGGAGTGCTACAGCTACTGCAGACAGCTGCAGAGTGGATACGGCTTCACTGGGATGTTCGTGCAGGCCTCCAGAATTTGTCAGCTGGAAGTTTAGAGTGTTTACAGTAACTTGTTGAAGATCTATCCAGATTTAAAATATATTACTTGAGAAATATATGACGTTATTTACAACATATATTTAAACATAGTTGAGTTTATATGAAGATTTAAAAAACCTGTTACTATTTTTGTTTTATTTTTTGTCCAATCAACAATCTGACTCAAACTGAGAACTGAAGCCCCAGATACTATTAAAAATGTAACATTATGTACTTGACTAACCCGGCATGAAGAAAGCAAATTGACATTTTATCCCCCCTGCAGATTCGGAAGCCTTTCCCGATCGGGTGAGGGTTAAAATCATTCCTGGAGATTTATTCCTCAGCCCATTTGGAAGCTTGCCATCCTTCATGTGTGTGAGGTATGACTGGATCTGGGGCAGAATGCCACGCTTAAATCTCATGTTGTACTGACCGGAGCGCATGGTCTTTTTGGGGGGTTGTTGACTCATGACGTTGTCATGACCCCTAAATACGCCAGATTGGGCAGTGTAATAAGCGGATGAGTTTATGCTGGGGGAAGGTGGTGCGGCTACTTGGCACCTTCCTAAAAGTTCCCTTTAACAGGGCTGGAATGGTTAAGAAAAACTTTGGGGTTGCCAGGTTTTTGACAAATAAATAAATAAATAAAAATCCATCAACTGGGTCATTTTAGAGTCACGTCGGCAATTTATAGAACCATTAACCTTTTATTTTATTTTATTTATTTTTTTTACATAAAAAGGCAAACATTTATGCCTCCAATAATGCCACACATGAAGAATACAACATCATCTATGAGACTCACCCTAAACTTCCTCTTGAAGATGACTGATTTTTTATTTTATTTTATTTTTTTTTAAAGACAAATAGTTTACAATTGAGCTAATAAAATATGGACTAAGCTGAGATCACGTGACTCGTTTGGGTGATAAATGAACAGGTATTAGTGAAATGATTAAACATATACTCTGGTTTACTCTATAGGCTACTACGTATGCAATGCAATTTTAAAAAATGCCATTAATGATTTTTGTTTTTCTCAGGTCTGTGATACATGAAGAGCTACCCTTATTTCAGGCTGGACGTCTATCACCCTGCTGTATGGATGGAAATGGAGTTCGACTAACTGGTGGATCGTTGGTGTCTCGGGTGTCTGTAGGTGTTGATTCACAGGTGCTGCATTTTGGCTCATCTTTTAAAGTTTGTCTGTAATTGCATTTGTTTGCTTTAGAAGCTCGAACTCCGCTTTTCATTTACAGTAGCACATTTACATATAATGCACTGTATTATGGTCGTGTCTTCTTGAAACATTTAAACAAAAACAAACAAACAAAAATCTCACTTTTACTTTTTTTTCCCAGTATGCAGTCAGCTCCCTCTCCCTCCCTGCCTGCCTTCTTTCGCTGTTTCTCGGTTGTCTGTTTTCTACAAGTGGGCTAAGGGAAGTGTTGAGGGGGCGGATAGTCTTGATTTTCTCTACATCGTGCTTAGCCAATAACTGCTGTGCACATCTCAGCTGGCAGACATTTAAAAGGGAGACAGTCCGGCGCTGTAGCAATTTGTATTAAACCCCCTGGCCCCTGTCTATGGAGCGCTTAGTCTCCCACCCATCCACAGTCCCACCAGAGCACAGTCGACAGCAGTAGGTACCTATCATCTCGGAAGGTGCCGCAGAGAAGCTCGAGGACCAGATCATCGCACTTGTAGCAGCAGTCTTGCATAGCAGGTATTTCTATTTGTTTTTTAAACATCATGATATATAACTTATAGAAATGGTAAAACTGCATGCTTTTCTATCTCTTGCTGCGCGAGTGTGGAGCCACTAACGGTTTACAGGACATGTGACATGGTTTATTACTGTTTTTAGATAAATTCGGCAGCAATATTTTGGAGAATGGATAATTATGGGAACATAATTATATTCTTCTGTCATTTATTTGGACTGAGGTGACTCAAATGAATGATTGCTTTTAAACTTCAGCCTTCTTTTCATGTTGTTTCAACAAAGAAGAAAGGAGGGAAAAAGCTCCCTCGGTGCGTTTTTACGCAGCGTAAAAGCTATGACAGCTGTGCGTAACCCATCCAGAACCGAACACGGTGTGAGTGACGAATTATTTTCTTTTTCTCTCCAAGGATGGCCAACTCCACGCGTATCTTCTACAGTATGGTTTTCATCATTGGGCTGCTCTCCTCTCCGGTGGATTCAAAAAGAAACAGAGGTTCACAAGGCGCCATTCCTCATCCTGACAAAAGCAACCCAAACGAATCGGAGCAGCAACCGCAGACTCCGCAGGCGGGCTCGGGCTCCCGCCAGAGGCCGGGCTCATCCTCACCTGCCGACGAAGTGCTGGAGTCCAGCCAGGAAGCTCTACATGTGACGGAGCGCCAGTATTTGAAACGGGACTGGTGCAAAACACAACCGCTCAAACAGACCATCCACGAGGAGGGCTGCGTCAGCCGCACCATCATCAACCGCTTCTGTTACGGACAGTGCAACTCCTTCTACATCCCCAGGCACATCCGGCGGGAGGAGGGCGCCTTCCAGTCCTGTTCGTTTTGTAAACCGAAGCGTTTTACCACCATGACTTTCACATTGAACTGTCCGGACCAGCAGCCGCCCACCAAGAAGAAGCGCATCCAGCGCGTCAAACAGTGCCGCTGCATATCCATAGACCTGGACTAAAACACAGCAATTATGTGTGTGTGTTTCATGTCTTCTCCTTTTTCTTCTCCTTCTTCTTCTTAGTGGACTTGATAGCTGTCTCACAGCCAAGAAATTGTGCTTGTCTCCATCTGGAGATAAGCACCGCACACGCTGATACTTACGTTTCTCCTGTACAGCACGTGAGTCAATATGGACATGCAACTTAAAACAAAACAAAAAACGTAAAAAGCAACTTGTTACACATCACCAGACTCAAAAAAAGAAAAAAGATCACTGCACGGAAACTCTGACTTGGAATGGGCATGCTTTACGCACGGCTTCCTCGCCCCCACAGGACTGCAGAACACCGGTTTTATTTAACTGCTCCAAAACAGTCGTTGTGACTGTTAAACGTCTCCGTCCATCCTGCATTTTACGCATATGTGTTTGCTAAACAGGATGTTTCCACTGTGTGGAATTTGATAGGCGAATGACTTTATTTGTAAAAGGAGAAAAAATGATTTTATTTCGATATTTCAAGAATCGTTCAAGGTTAACCTAATTGATTTCTGTGAATTTCGAAGTCCATTAGTGAAGTTCTCTTTCTATTTTTTTTTTTTTTTTTTTTTTTTTTGGGAAGTTGTGAGCTTATTCAAATATAAAAACTACGGCTTCTGAAGTTAGTTTAAATGGAAGTGTACAGTGGTGGCTTATACATTATCGAGGTGAAATAGTTGTAAAATGTTAAGCCATTTTTGATGTAACCCATTTGTTTATTCATTTGATTAAATTATCCACGAAAACTAAATAAATGGATGCTGGAATACTGCGAAAATCATTTGCTGTGTTTAAAAAACAAACAAAACAAAGCTAAATCACTCCATTCACCGTTTCCTGCTCCCCTCCTGCACTGAGCCAGGATCTTACCGAGTTACTCGCATTCAGACCCTGGAATATATTTTAAAGTCCCTTTTGGAAAAAAGCTGCAAGTCAGCTATTCCAGCTATCTGCTGAAATGATGGGATTCAATTTCACCGCATCAGGTTACAAGGCTCGCAAATCTGTCAGGTTCTTAAGGGAATTCTCAAGTGTAAATGAAAAGATGTTCTACTAAAATAAGTGGGTGATGGGGGAAAGATTTTAGAATTAGAGGCTTTTTTATTTAGCCAGTCTACAATAAACACGACTAATGTATTCAGTCACAGTTTGCATGATTACTTTGGTTTACATAGATGTAAATATGTGTTGCAGTTTAGGGAGGTCCCAACATTTCATTAAAAAAGGGGGGAAAAAAATCATTTGGAAATTTTCTGATTAACATAAAAAGTATTTTTTCAAAGAATATGTAACAACAGTTTTAAATCTCATTCAAATCATTAAAATACCAACCTCATTCAATTTTACATCCATTAAACCAATGTTATAAGATTTTCCTCCCAATTATTTTATTTCAGGAGATTTCCAGGAACAGCATTTTTTAAATGTTCCACAATGAGGCACAACTTCTGACTCAGTTTATTGAACAGTCTGGCTGAATTATGAATCATCAAATGACTCAGGTTCCTTACATAAATATCACATTTTCACAGCGCGGGCCCAAATCGAGGCGCTGACAGCAGAAAACTGAAAGAAGCCGCATTAACATATCTTTCAAAGTCCACGTCTTCGTCCAAAATAAGCCCCACTTATTCAGCATCCCACAGTTTATTTCTTGAAATTTAAAACAATTCCATAAAATTACAAAGCATTCACATGAGAGCTACTGAAGGTCACGTGAACCAACATACATACAGTAGAGGCTACAGCAATTCCTTGGTCAGCATCTGCTCATTTTCTTTATTTTTTATGTTTTTGGTTTTGTTTTTCCAACCCCTCTAAAACTGCTATATTTCACTCCAAAGTTTCGACTTATATAGATTTGTATACAAAATAAATGGCAGAAGTGAAAGATTTTGAAGGGTAAAAACAAGTAACTGATCGAAGGGGCAGTTTATGGATAGTGTGACGATGGAAATCTGAGGTATAACAACTCGCATGGCTCCAGGCGATCATCTTAAATGTTCTCAGTACCCAAAATACAGTCATCATTACTCCAAAATATAAACATTAAACTTTCTGTCTTTATTCTGTGCAAAGCACTCGACTTCCATGAGCACGCTGGAAATCTTTACAACATACATAAAAAACATACCCATGAATCAACTGACCTATCAAGCAACTTCTTAGTCAATTCAGTTACCAATCAAAATATACAAAACAAAGCTGTTTTTTTTTTTTTTTTCCTTTTTGGGAGGGGGGAGCATAAAACAATTATTTTGTTACATAAATACAATTTTCTTTAATGATACAGGAGCATAGCTACATCTTACATTAGTGAAAATAAAGCATGATTTTATTACACTTTTTTATTTGTTCAAAAATAAAATAAGATTTCATCATGAAGAAATATAATTTATACATTTTCTAACGGGAAACCTTACTCTTGCATAGGGAAAAAAAGAGGTGCAAAACAGTGAAAGACAGCTGCAAAAACAACGCATGCGGTCAGCATGGGGGGGGGGGTAAAACGACGTGCAGCAACATACAGCTAAAGCAAGCAGCTTCAAACTGTGTTGGGACACAACGTCATGTACAGCATTCACTGAAGGATTAATAAGTTCTCTTTAAAACTGCAGGCGAGCGCCAAAACCTGTTGTGTCATTCAAAACGATTACTATTATTTTTTCAAAGTACAATTTTGTGTGAGCCGAGGCTCCGGGCCAGATTTGTTGCCAGCTTCTGCTCTCCTCTGGCCATCACCCAGGAGAGGTCAGTCTGGTGCAGTGCAACACGCGATACAACAAAACCTCCACATTCTTACACATGTGCCCCCCCCCCCCATTTAAACGCGCACTCAACTTATAGACAATTTCTACACAATGTGTCTTCGTCCACACTTAAAGCCCGGCGTAGATAATCTATCATATTTCCCAAAGCTGTATAGTCCCTGCCAGTTCTACTACATGACATATTTACAAGACTTTTAATGAGCCGTGGTGAATGAAAAGCTACCCGCTACAGCGAAAGACACAGCAAAGTTCTTTCTCCCTGCTCCGAGTGAGAGATCTGTTTTGTCAACAGTGATTTTTTTCTTTCCCCTCCCAGCAGACACTTCCAGTAAAGCCATATCTGTTTGTAGGTCGACAACAACGTCTAAGAAACGCAGCCTGCGCTGGGGCATTGTTTTAGAACATACGCCATCTGATACAGTTTGGAAAAGAAACTGTTTCTCGTGCTTCTGAAGAGGTCCAGAAGGACGCTTGTGGATGTGTCAGCTGGCTCTGCTGTGCATCCCGCTGAACCCTGGAGACCTTTCACAAGCTGGGCACTCAGGGGTCACGCCATGCTGCATGAATGAGGTCAACCCTTTGGCCTTTATGACTCCCCTCGCTGCAGCTGCGGCGGCCAATCGTCTTCGCTTACTGGGGTTGTGCCAAAAAAGCCTTGAAGCGAAGGCGGTGGAGAACAGGGGAAGGGGAGGGGGTGTCCAGTGCTGTTAGTGGGGCACAGATACGGCAGTGGGAGTAGTAAAAGTCTGACCATGTTTTATTGTGAGTCCGTGTACAGAGGGTAGGGTCCAGTGCTGCTGAGGCAGGTGGTAACTGCAGGATGGATGGACTCCTGCACCCTTCCTGGCGCACCACCGCCGGTCCGTGCTTCTTCTGCTCTGTCACTTATCATTTTTGCTCAGCTGGAGGACACGCTGGCTTCCTTCTGTCGCAGCCTCTCTTTCTGTTGGCAAGAACCACAAAAAGATTCAGCTTATCGATGTCAGCGGCGACACAAGAAAGAGCGGCTTTTGGGAAATTCCATTTGGTTTCTGAATACAGATCAGCTCTTACCAGACTGTTGGCATTGATCTTCTTGGTTTCGACTCTCTTCTCTGCTGTGATCTTCTTGATGTTTTCTTGAGCTTCCTTCAACCTATGGAAAGAAAAAAGAAAGTGACCAGCAAGGCTCAACATTAGCAGGCAGTCTAAAAGAAGTACACAATGAAACTTCTGCAAGTACAAAGCCTCTCATCCTTGCACTCTTGTGAACTTGTTTATAAGAGCAAGACATTTAAATATCTTCCTGGGGCACCCTGTGTCACAGAGCCATGCAGTGCCCCCCCAGCCACACACACACTCTCTCTCTGATCGTCTCTGGAGTTTGCGGTCAGTGAAAACTCTTTAAGTGGGAAGCAGCAGAGAATGACAGCAGCTTGATGAGATAATGAGGCAACCTTTAAAAAAACACTTGGCTTTTTATGAGATCACAGACAGTATTTAAAATAAAGTTAAGTGTACATAAGCACAATCAGCTGCGAGCAACAAGAGGCACGATTACCTATTAAACAAACAAACAAACAAACAAAAAAGCCACAGGGAAACCATGTGATACTTAATAATGTGGCATAAAAATGACCGCACAGTCTCTCTAGACAGCGAGAGCTCACCGTTTCCTTCGAGCTTAGCATCGCTACAGTGTTTATCAGTTCTCTAATAACACGCAGCCTTTAAACCGCCACAGGCCACTGTCCACTTGCCGGTCCTTTTTCTGGAACCCCCCCCAGCCCACTACCAATTACGCCTCAGGTCAGAGGAAACATCATAAATTCAGGCCCTAGTTGCAGGACCAAGGCCTCAGCTACTCCCCATTCACCTCCTCTTTGATGGCCTCCCTCCTTGCTTTAATTACAACCCAGCATCTGCACATCACCCGTGTACAATTAGTGCTAATTTGACATGATGTCCAGAGGTGTTAAGCACCAATCCGAAGGTGACAGAAACAAAGAAGTCTAATCTGAAATGATTATGTTTTGAGTTTGGAGTCTTGCAAAGTTTTACATTCCCTTCCTGACATTAGTTTTTTTTTAGAATGATTATTTCTAGCATACTCACAAAAAACAGGGAAAATTCAATCATGTTTAAAAAAGAAAAAAGATTTGATTATTCAGTAACCCTGATAACGTCCTTCCTGACTCCTTTCTCCTGATTTCTTCTGAGCCTTAACCCAAGTAGTGGTACCAGCTCACCTCTCCTTGGAGATGTTCTTGCTTTGCCGTATCCAAGTGTTCTTGAAATCGTTGCAGAATTCATACCAGAGCATAAAGATGTAACTCGGAGCCACTTCTTTCTCCCCGGACTTTGGCTTAACACCAAAGTAGTTCACCACGTCCTGGAAACTGTAGGGAGGGGTGGAAACACAGCAAAGGCTCAAACACTGTTGTCTTATCACACATAAACACATATAAATAATCTCAGATTTTGACTGAAAGTATGTTTTTGTGAACTAATCTGGATTTTAAACAACATTAGAAAGTACAAGGCAGTTACGGTATGTATACCCGTGAAACCAGAGAGAGCGACAGAGGAAAAGAGTTTAAAATAGTAAAATGTAGAGAGAAAATGATGGATTTAGAGTCAGCAGGAGAGGTGAGAAACAGAGCTGGAAGGAGCGTGTCCACCCTGCTGGGCCACAGGGGAGGGCCAGTAGCGGCGGCTCCATTATCACATTGACCTCCACAGCCTGCATGGGAAGACTGCCAGAAGAGATGAAGACAGCCAAGAACAGGCTCCTATTCCTCCAAACACACCATCCTTCTGTCTCTCTCACAAACAACACACACACACACACACACACACACATTTTCACATATTAGTGAGGACAGCAAATTCACATATGCTTTCCTTAGCCTCCTACCCAACCATCAGAAATGAATGCCTAACTCTAACCATAACTTAAATGTAACTTCAGCTGTAAAACCATATTTTGAGCCTCAAAAATGCCTTCAAATTCGCGAGCTCAGCATTTGGTCCCGACATGTCTGAAGGTTCTCAGTCATCCAGGTCATCGTAGTCAAAGGAGTTTGCAAAGAAAAGCGTCTGGACTTCTTTAAGTTGCTTGAAGACGTTTCACCTCTCATCCGAGAAGCTTCTTCAGTTCTAAGGTCAAATGGCCGAGAGTCCCAGATTTAAACCCAGTGGGAGTATCCCCCCAAGGAGGGACAAAGTGACTGTTGGTCCCTACAAGTATAGTGGTCCTCATAAACACATTTAAACTAGTACACACACACACACACGCGCGCTACTATGGAACTCACAACCACAAAAACATGTTCACTGGCAGACAAATCAAAGATGGGAATGCACACATAAAAACACAAAGACAAATCAGAGGAATAAATGTAGTCTGGATTTTTTGGGGTGTTTCCACTCACTGAGCTACAACACTGTTTAAGGCCAGCTCCTCAGCTTAATTCAATTGTAACCAAATCTGAAGTCTTCGCAAGGCTCTCAGCGGCACACACGAGGCATGAAAAGCAGCCTGCTGCTTCAGATTCCCCCTTCTCTAACCCAAACATGAAAGACTTTTTCTGGCCTGTGCTTGTCAAAAAAGGGGGGGTTGATAAAAGGGGGCCATGATTCAAGGGATGCTCTCCTGTCCCACTGACGCCCAAATACGCTCTGACCTCCAGATGCTAGGTGGCTTTTGCGCGACGCTAATCTGAGACAAGTTCACTTGGAGTCAAATGGTGCACAATATGGTGACCAGACGGCCAGCTACAAGTTTGGAAAAAAAAAAGAAAAGAGTTTTTGCATGAGCCTGCTTCCCATTTCCAAGTGATGCGTCATTTTTGCTGGGATGCACAAAACAGGAGAGCGCTGTAGATCATCCTGTAATCTAAAGAGAAGAAGCTAGAAGAAGAAAATGTTCCAAGATGTTTAGATTGACCAAAACAGACGTGCTGTCACAGACAGCTTTGTTGTCAGCTCTGGCATGACGAACTGGGTCTCTTCTCCACCGGCTCGTCTCTTGACCCTGGGTCATCATGTCAAAAGCGTGCACTTAATCAGAGCAACAAGCTTTTCCTTTTAGCCTCATGAGCAAGCAGAAACAAGCCGATACACAAAGCTTCACTCAAAACAGATGCAAACACACTCGCACATACCTAGAAAACATAAACAAAATCAAGCGGACCTTTGTTCATTTTGCGATCGCAGGCTGATTTCACTTTTGCACATATGACGACATGTCAGTAATCCATGCTATGATGCCATTGCCGTGAGAGGGTTTTACTGCAGCGCCCACAGCTCGGCATTCCTCACTGACAGCTATAAAAAAAAGACCCATTACAAAACCATGAACAGACGTGAGAATCAGCAAAGTATTTGGACAGGCAACTCTGCATTCCTCTGTTTTGGCAACAAAAAGATTACAGGCGTAAACCCCCGTGTTGTTGGCTGATTCAGCAGAGGCACAAAGCGGAGGCCATTTTTTCATATGTAATGACGGAGTAGACTAATATACCGACTAACAGCAGCAAAACCATAACTGCACAATGACTATAGAGTTGGCACTTGGGCCAAATGAAATTGAGCATGATGGGGAAGAAGGAGGCTTAATGAGACGGAACTGAGGACAGAACCAGAAAACCTCAGTGGAGCCCAAACACGAAGCAGACAAATTAGGAGTGCATGTTGAGGAAAAGCCTTCAGCGCTCACCATGGACAGATGAAGAAAGAAAAAAAACACAAACATTTTTGCTCAATTAGTTTTAAGTTACTTCATTAAAAACTCGCAAGCTATTGTATCTTTTTGTGTGTGCCATTCTAACTGTTAAGCTGACTCAAATGTTGCAACTTTTTGCTGTGCTCCAATCACATTTCAGGTGTCTAGGCTGTCTAGTATACATGATTGTATACTCTATAAGTGGCTTTATTGGGTCTTCATTAAGTCTGTTGACTTTTTTAAATGTATAAAAGGCATACTAGGGAACAAAAACAGTTTCTGTACAATTCCAATGAGCTTGAAAATCAGTATTTATTCAACCCACAGCCTGAACTCTGTCAGGAAGCTTCCTTGTCATTTCTTTAAGTAGTCTTCAGGCTTCTTGAAGGACATTCAAAGTGCTTCTTTGGATATTTATTTCTTTTATTCTCTATCAAAATGATCCCACACTGTCTCAATAATGTGGCAGTCTGGGTCAATCATTACTGATAGAGTTCCTTTGTTTTTTCTATGTAGGCATGCTTGTAATGCCTTGAGAGTTTCCTCAAATTTTCTTTAACGACACACTTCAGCTAACAGCTCTTTGTTAATGACCATGTTGGTGGTGCACAAATACTATTTTATGCCTGTCAAACTGTGTTATCTTTTTCATAAATTAAAGAAATAAAAGCAAATGATGTGTTTTTGCAACAGGCTGCTGTTTACAAAGTGTCTAAAGATGGAATTCCGAGTCTGGCTCCTTGAAAGCAAAACAAAGAAATGAGGGGTGGCCCAAAGTTTCTGCACAGTACTACACGTGTGTTGATGGTTTATAATTTTATATGTGCGAATTCTCAAAACCATCTTGTTTAAATAAAGGTTACATAAAAAAAGAAACTCAAACTAAAACCTCATAACTGATGACAGCTGTTATGCAGCTGCATCGCTGTTAATAAAATGTATGCATATGCAAGTATGACAATGATTACCTGCATCAAACATGGTTATATTATATTAAAAAAAAATAAATCTCTTTTTTCCCCCTTTAACAAAAAGCGACAAGAAGCAATAAATTCCAAATAATAGATGAACCATCATCACCAATGAATGCGAGCTGTGACTCATCCCAGGAGAGGGTCTAAGGAGAGAGGACAGATTGTGATGTGCGATCTAACAAAATGTACAAAGTAATTGATCTGACTGCTCTCCGATGAGGGTTGTTTGTTCTTGTTCTGCTGTATGTCTACTGTATCGGCACATTAGGTCACAGAGAAACAAAAAGCAGAGTTGCATTCCTCGCATGTGTTCACAAGCCTGGCTAATAAAAGCTCAACGTTGTAGCCATGACAGAAGATTCTACACATCTTAAGGCATGAAACATAGAAGATCTGTCAGCCACCCGCGCCTTGAACTGGGTAAAAACTTCCACCAATTAAGTATCAGGCCAAATATGAAATATGGACACAATCCAGTCCTCTGCTCCTGAGTTATAGCGGTCAGTATTGGCCACTTGACCCCTGATCTTTTGGGTATAAAATGTCACGGCATCATCACTTCATCCAACTGGACATTTGCCTGAAATTGTTTCATAATTGGTGCAAGTGTTCTTGCATTACAGCCAAAAATGTGTTTTCTGAGGTCACGGTGACTTTGATTAACAAAATGCACTCAGTTCACATTTGAGGCCAAGTGGGTCCGTGTGCCAAATTTGAAGAAATGTACTCGTACTCATGACGCTTCCGAAAGGTTGCGCTCTCGAGGACGGGAGAGGGGAAAGGACAACCCGGAAACATACGAGGCCGATATGGAGTCTCGGTGACCGTTAACAGTAACATCTTCTGTGAAATCATGCTCAGGTTCGACATCTAGCCCCAGTTCTTGTCAAAATCCCAATTCACATTTCCCAGTCGATGCCTGCTGCGTGTGTGTGCGAGCTTCAACTCAGAGGCGTTTAAACTCTCTGAATCCTCATGAGGTGTAGACTGAGGTATTAGGTAGCACTAAGGATGTGTTGTCTATTTCTTTTATTAACACAAGCCATAATCTCAACACTGCTGCTGTTATGCGTTTGTGTGAGGATCCCTCATCCAGCACAGATGTGAGAGCCCACCCAGGGCCCAGAGAGCCCTCTGACGCCCATATTCATCAACGGCGTGTCACTTTTACGAGGTGGCTCTGTGGGAACCTGAGAAAGACCCCTGCCTCCCTCTCGCTCTACCTAGCACCAGTCAGCCAGCCCCCTCTTTAGATGAAATTAAAGGAAAACTTCATTAAAGCCAAAGGTGCTGTCAGCTGCGGGGCCCTTTTGATCAATATTCCCCTCCAAGTTCAACACCTTCATTACAGTGGTGTCACTCATTCACAAGGGGGGTGCAGACAAAGGCATGCGCGTGCGCACATTTCGGTCTGGTTCAACAGAAACATCGCTATATGGCGAGGGTGGGACCGGGGAGGAGGAGAGGTGCAGCCATTCTCTCGGTGATTATCTTGGCTCAAAGCAGCAACATGAAACAGAACAGCTCGGGGCCATTTGCTGAGTTATAGTGTTGTCCAAAGCAATCAACTTTCTAATTGTTTATAGTTTATGTTTACTCGCGTCCGGAGCCTTTCGCCTTCTCCTTTATGCGCTTTTCCTGATTTATTTTGGAAGCGGGCGAGTTACGATATAAAGCAAACAATCCCGCTCGCTATCCAAACACGGTAAAAAATAATCTATTTGCTTTGTTTGTCTGCTCCACCATCTTTTTCCAATATGATACGTTCCAGATATGATTTCTCTCGGACGGTGAGCTCAGCAGCTGCCGGTGGGTCTCGCGCCTATAAATCAGATGCCTCTCAGAAAACTCTCAGGAGTCTTCTGCACAAAACATGGCAGATAAGAATGATAGGAACTGCAGGGGAGGAAGCACAGAGGATCCAGTGGAAGTACGTGGGTGATAAGCGCAAGACATGTTGCTTAACTGTCTTATAGATAAATAACTCGAATAATATCTCCTTGTGCACGTATGAATGTGAGCCGAATCTTCAACAATAAATGTGAAATATGCATCATCTTATACCTGTCCAACGAATGGCCGCCTCTCTCATCAAAGCGCTAACATGCCGAGACTGGTGCATCTTTGCAGAATCCTTAATATGTGTATACAACTATATCCATAGAAAGCATTAGAGTTATCAGATACCACAAACTTTATCTCCTCGTATTGAGGCTTGCTACATTACTCACAGCTGTGTGACGTCTGCAATCACTAACACTTGGCAAACTTCCCTGTGTTGATGGGAAAATATGATTTTTTGTTTGTTCCAGTGTAATTTTTTCCTCCAACATTTATTAGCTTGTAGCTGTACAGTGCATTTCCCACCTCTTCTGTGCTGCATTAAGTTGGTCCTCTTCAGCAGAATGCTCCTTCTGAGCTGCAAAAAAAAAAAAAACAGAAAGAAAACATTCAGACAGGTCATGGGGCAAAATATGAGGCTTGTGTAGACACTGCTAACCAAATGTTTCATTAAAAGCGGACTCCAGAGGGGGGCGCTGTGTTCATTAATCATCCTCAAAGCTGAGGGGAGAAGAAGGGCTGTGGGGGTTGAGATGTCACTGACGGTGAGCATGTTATCCAAGTGACTGAAAAGCACTTTGTAAAATCTGACATTACTTCTGTGTGTTTGTGCATGCGAGTCCCCACGAGAGCGAATCCTCAGCTCAGCTCGGAGATGGTGGTCTGTTTGCTGAGGGGTGTGTGTGTGTGTTGTCGATGCAGTGCTGAAGCCGGGGTGGAAGGCTGAGCGGAGAGGCTTGGGAACTGGAGGCTCCTGTGGACTCCTGCCATGTAAAAGTGTCTAAATGCAAGGCAGATGTGTGCGGCGGGCCAGGCCGAGGTGCAAGAATTTATCTAGGGCCAGAGAGTGCCTGTGATCTCAGATTTATAGCATTTTTCCAGATTCATCCTTTTTACAATGATGGGGGACCTTTCCTACTTGAAGATTTAAGAGGGGGAAGTCTCCAAAAAATTGTTCAAAGGCAGGTTTGGGGGTCTTCTGGGAGAAGGTGAACTAAAGCCTTCGATCAACCACCCGGTTTACTTTTCATCTCTCTCTCTCTCTTTTTTTTAACATGTATGTGGGCAAGAGGGTTAAGGTAAACCTAATGAAGGGGGGGGTGGCAATGTCTGGGATAAAGGGAGGTGGCGGGGGGGAGAGGAGTGGGGCCGTGACCAATGGCGTTAGTCTCAGTGGGGGTCAGGCTGGCGCCTGAGGTACCCCTCTGGTGCGACTTTGCAGAGGTGGCATAGGAGTCGGGAGGGAGGGTTCAGGGAGAGCGAGAGAGAGATTGGCTCAGAGAGGGAGAGGATGTGTGAAGTTTCTCTTCCTCCGCTCCCCCGTGCAAACATGAAACCACTAGTCGCTAACTAGAAAGTTATGAGACGCGCATGCTGAGAAGGACAATAAAGCGAGGCTTTAAAACTCTGACACACTTTTCCAAACTGCCGCTTTACTTCGCAGCCAGATGACAAAGAGATGTAGAGCAGTCTGAGAGGGGATGCTGGAGATATAAAAACAAACCAAACACCCCTTTTCACCCCCGAACAACTCCTCTAACAGAACGGAGACACATCTCAAAGACTAGATTAGAAGTGGCTCCTTGGACAGTTGTTAAGCGCAAATTTCACTTCATCTACGTAATTCACAGGCAGTCTGAGCGAGTGGAGTTTTGGTTACTGACTCACTGACAACAAAGGAAGCGCGAGGAGGTGATACACACGCATTTTCCGAGGAGAGACGGTGAAACGAGATTTACGCAAGCCGAGATATAAAAAAAAAAAAAAAAAAGCAGGAATTTGTTTTCAATTAGTCACGGTGTATATTCAACATGAAAAATATGCCAGTGTCAGTATCCCCAGAGGTTTCAAAGAGCGTCCAATAAAACGACTAAGAAAAAAAGTGGTTGATTACATGTGTTCAAAAAGAAAAAGTGCGACCTGGATTTTTATGCTAAGTTTAAACAAAGAATATGGAAACAAACAAAGGCATATTCCAGAAAATCAGTATACAGGATCAAATAAACATAAGAAAACATTTAGGGTTGGACATATGATGGAGAAATTAAAATAAAAGAACAAGCAAATTCCAGACGATAAAGGTTACAGGATAAGAGCAATGGAGAATTGTTTATTTTTAATGGAATCTTTAAATACTGCCATTCAGGTATAAAGCCTTTGAGACAAGAGGGTTTAACTGGCTCACTGCTCAGTTTCTAGAACCACAGTATCCATTTATGCAGGCACTACCAGGCCTAAGGATTCACAATATTAAAGTTACCGCTGTTGCTTTCTCTGAATTCTCACTTCAGTTAGTGAAAGTGCTTTAAATCAGATGTGGTGGAATTCCCTGCACTCTTCCTTTTGGGTCATTTCCAGGAATTCTCATCACCCTAAAGCAGGGATGTCAACCATTAGGTCCACTCAAATCCGATCCACTGGATAGCTTTGGAAAATGTGAAGGAGGGCATAAATTTTGGACTTCCAACTGTATTTTCATAAGTTTTACATCTTTTTCTACTGATAAAGACCTCCCACACGGACATTTATACTATGCCAAAGTAATTAAGTAATGATTAATGAACCACTAAAAGACAAAAGTTTCCATTTTTTCACCATCTACTGTGGATCCACAGTGAATACCATAATAAAATTTTCTGGAAATTAATATAATTGCAGCATAGTTTGTGCAATATTATACCAGAACTATTTCTGTAGTTTTACACATACATTTTGTAATTTCTAAGCTCGAAGAGTCGTGCTGAGAGATTTATTTATTTTTTACAGCAGAATTTGGTTTATCACATAGACTGAGACAGAGTTGAAATTGCACAGCTTATTCTTACATTAAGAAGCATTAAAATGTGCAGTTAAACTCTTTACACCGTCAAAAAGTGGAGTTTCACTGCTTCGGCCCACATAAGTGAGCTGTATGTGGCCCATTGTGTAAAATGAGTTTGACAAGCGAACACTAGAGGACTTTGCTAATGTGTGGGTCAGAAAGGAGACAGACGACAAGATGGTCCGAGTTTGTCAGGGAAGATCCGCTCCTGGTCCCCAAGAGTGATCCACCGAGGCGAGTCGGCTTTATTAGGCCACAGCTAAGGATGTCCTGCCAGCTTTATGGAACCCACGAGTACATAGGACCCATGTTAAACGCAACGTGATCTCTTCTACAGGCCTGTAGACTCCTGTCCTCATGCTGTCTTACAGGGCACCGAGACGCCCCTTCTCAGCAAGAACAAAAACACCCACGTTCACCAGGAGACTGATTCTCTACCAACGAGCTGACTGTCTGACATAGCAAAACCCCCCAAAAAACAAAACATAATTACAGCTCCCTGTTTTAAAAGCACACATGCTGTGTGTCAGGGTGAAAACGGGGCCTTTCTGTCTCCCTGAGCGCGGTTTTGCAGCCATCTCACTGGTTGTAAATCATCTCTCCAAATGATTGTTTTTATTTTTTATTTTTTAAAACACCTTCACATGAGTCAGGCCCACTTATGAGCACGAGTCAGGGCAAACATGCATTATGGCTATCTGAGGAAAAGGACTTCAGAGTGTCATTTAAAGGGAGCGGGAAAGATTAAACACATATCCCTCATCTTGATTTAACAGCAGCAGGAAATGGTTACTGCTGAACATTTGGAAAGGAGAGAAAGGATTACACGCATATCACAATAGTAATGGTAGTAATTTAAATAGTAATCTTTGTGTTATGTTTTGGCAAATATTTAGATAATGAAGACTGTGGACATAATTTTGGGGGGATTTTTATAGGTAAAAGCAGCCATCTGAAATGAGACATTCCTTAGAAAAAACATCAAATCCACATGTATTTACATGATCATGGCACTTAAAAGACTAAAACTACAAAGAGAAGAAAAATAAGGAACATTTCTTTCTTCGTTTTAGATAAACAGGAAAATGTCAGTTTCACCCACCAGCGCAGACGAATCCCTCCATCTTGTCCTTGAAAGGCTGCAGGTGTTCTTCTGATGAGTTAGCGCAGACTTTCTGCACATCCTTCTCACACGCTAGAAGAAGGAAAAAGAACAAGGAAAGAAAAAAGGAGATGAAAGAAGGGCCTAAAGGGAGAGGTACAGATATAATAAAGTTAACACTTTTTCTTTTAAAACCAAAAGTGTGAAGTGTGTCTATCATTCAGGGCTGAAATGATATTTTCGCATATTTTGTAACACATCTCATCTAATTTTAACACAAGGATTTAAAAGGAGTTCTGATTCCTGGTAAACAGGATAAAAAAAAAAAAATGAACTGACAGACATTAAAATAGAAAAAGACTTTTCACTATATTTGCTTGGAACAATATATGGTTTTTTTTATAAACAAAAACTTCTGTAAAACCCTTCAGATAATAAAGTTTTGCACATGTACGTAAAGTAAATGCTACTAGTTTAGCGTATAAAGATCAGCGCTCTGAAAAGATTGCAATGCATTGCAAAATTCTGTGTATTACACAGCTTTTTCGTCTTTATAAAATACAAATATTCAGAGTGTAATGCATAGATGTTTTTGCCTGTAATGTTTGGCCTTAAACGAGTGCTTACAGTAAGCACAAAGCTGCAGTTTTATTTTGTCCTCTAGTTCCACATTTAAACCCGTTTTCTTACCCATCCTCAGATTTCCCACCCCGTGCCTCGATTTACAAATCAGGCACATGCCAGTTTGCATATTGTTGAGGTTTATTTTGAAACTTTAAAACCAGTTTACACAATGGTGACCATTTCATTTGTATTCTACCTTCAGCGCTGGCCGTATATGTGAACGGAGCAGATGTGTTTGCTGTTTGTGGATGCCCCCCCCCGCCTCCCTCTGTCGTGCCAAATGATCCAACTCACACGAGTTCAGAGGAAACAGCCGTGAGTGAGCGTGTTCCAGCCGAACCTTTCCCCATTTCCTCTCAACTGTAACTATACACACACAGACGCCTGGCGAAAAGAACTTTGCACAATCCTTCAACCTGTAAGTCATTAATGGCAGCAATAAATACCTAAACTTGCTTATGACAGCATAGCTAAATAGTTCTGCAACAGAACAAGAGCATTAACAGGTCTGGCCGCAGCCTAACTTCACTGTGTCGCCGCTTTAACATCTCAGTTTGGCTCTAACGCATTTGCATGCGGAGCTGCCGCACCTGTAGTCCGGTAAACCCGCTCTATTGCTTGGTTTTATTTACTGGGTGTCTTATTAACTGAGACAGGAAGCACGACATCCCAGCATTAAAACTGAGACGCAACTACGTCAACAGCCGCTCGTTCTGGAATCCAGGGCTCTAGTTAAATTCATGGAAAGTGGGAGCCAGCAGTTATTGAAATAAAAAGACAGAACTCAGCAAGCTCACAAACATGACAACCAAAATATCCTGTTTGGACAAACCACGTTTCCTTAACAAAAATCCCCCGACTCAAAAAGACCCATTAAAAAAAGTGTTCAAAACAGCAAGTCTACAATTTAGAGGCGGCTCGCTTCCAAATGTGGTCCAGACAGCAAAAGCCGCAAGGAGGAAGCCCACAAAAACACAACAGCTGTAAAGAATAAAAGCCCAGGGCTCGGGTTTGAGACATTGTCTTGGAGTGATAATACATTTTTTGGAAAAAAGTGCATTCAGGAGGAGGAGGACTCTCCTGCAAGTAAATGACTGACGCCATCAGGCCAGACACAAGGCCGGAAAAATAAAGCCAAACTTTTGTGTTAATGGGAAAGTGAGCTAATCGCAAATACGTACAAAAATTAGGCTTAAGGAAAAAAACCAAATCTTAATGTTTGCATACAAGTCTTTTTTTTTGTAAGATAATGGAGTAATAGACAACTTAATCAGCTCTCTAAATTAATATAAATTAATAGTCTTCTTGCATTACAAATGCATTTTTTAATCTTTAGTAAAAAAAGTATAATTAAAGAATTTTATTTTAAAGTATATACAAAAATTTAAAGCACCTATTTTAATGTACTTTAAATACCTAATAATATCTTCTTAAATAAGACTTTAAATAAGACTGAGGCTGAATAAACTAATTAAATTTAAATAATAATAATAATGTAAATTACCATCAGAGGTACTGCATATATACATGTGCATCATACACAATTTATAGAGCCAACATTGGACAGATGTTGTAGAACATAAAGAGGATTTTTACTCTTTGCTTTGTTGGGCAACAAACAACAGCAACAACAGCTCTGCCCTTTAAATCCTAGTTGGTATCAAGACATTATTCACATCACTGATCAGAGAGCTCTGGTTTTATGCATTGCTGTAATTTTTTTTGATAGTGATTTGCTTCTAAGACTTTGGTGGACAATGTTTAAGCAGCAAAAAAACCAAATAAATAAATACAAGTAATATTTTAAGAACATGCATAAACAAACCCAAAGAGAGTCATAGGTACAGTAACGAGGAGGATAAACAGAATTAACAGAGCTGACTTCCTGAGACACTCGAGCAACACTTACAAAAACATGCATTTCTAAGGAGACACTGGTGGATCCATTATATGTAAATGTGAGACTTATTGCATAATATGAGGTAATGGGCCAACAACTGTGGGTTTTAAAAAAATAAAATAAAAAAATGGGGTGGTGGTGGGGTTAAGTGGGAAGAAAAACAAACAGAAAGAACAGAAAGATAGACTTTTGCTCCAGCTTTTACCCTGTGTGGTTTGGAAAATGGGTGCTTTTGATGTTAACATGTACTTATGATTTTTACTGTTGTAAGCAAGAGCCCCCGCTGAAGCTACCAGGAAATCGCAGCCAGCCAGGACAATTCACGACTACGGAAAGTCGACTTAAAGACAATGCCTAAGAGTGGACGGAGACTCTGCGGAACACCACAAGATCTCAACCATGGCTGTTTGATGAATGGCTCGGTCTCACAAATGTGGCCATTACACTCCACTACCTCCCATTTGTGAAGCTCTGGTTTATGATGAAGCAAAATCCACCGAGGAAGCAAACAAATGAGACGAAGAGATGCGCAGTAAACAGGAGATAAAAGAAAAAGTCCTCCTCCTCCTTCGCAGGACCTTTGAGCTCATTTGATAATTAATTTTTAAATATTTTAATCTAAGTTATATTCAGAATGTAATAGTGAACTTCATAAACTTTGTTGCACTCTTTTTTTTTCCAGGAGGTTAAACCAGTGCAGTGCTCCAGCCGTGGCACATTCTAGTTATTTATACCTGGAAAGTGAATTCTCTCACTGATCTCCAATTATCTTTAGTTCCAGTTGTCTGTCAGTATCCAGCTCTCCTTTCTATGGGATGAAAAATACTATCACCTCTCAGCAAGGCCAGCCAGGAGACTGCCGTGGGGAAAAGGTAAGGCGTTCTCTCTCCTTTCCATCCCTCATAAATCAGCTCATATCCACCTAACTACAACTCTTCTCCCTTTTTTGCTGGAAAATACAGCACTGACAGGTAGAGGCTTCAGGCAGGACTTTGAATATCAGCAGCAGCACTGAAATATGGCTTCAAGATGCATTAAAAGGAAACGGTGCTTTTGTCTATATCTGTAAAGATATAGACAAACTTTACATTTCAAATGCATCCATCCATTTTCTAGCTCTTTTTTGGGTATGTGACATATGGACCTGGGTTTATCCGGGTCTATCCAGCCATTATGCGATGTGCTGACAAATTTATTCTTATTCAAAAAGCTAGAAAATCGCATGATTACTTGCAACAAATCAATAAACATAAAAAAGGATCAGATTTTAGCGTAATTTTTGCCTTGTTTGGTCAACAGAATTCACTCATTCCGTTCCAAGCTGAGGCTCCGTCGTAAAACAGACCTCAGGCTAAAGGCCCAGCCTGAACCTGACATTAAAAGGCCATTTAAAATCGGGACACTGTCTGATTTGCCACAGTGATGAATGCCTAACCTAGGCCGGGACTTCTGTGAAACACTAAACTCCCCTGAGCAGCAAATGAGCTCTGACTGTTTCTTTTTATTTGATCCTATTTCATTTGGTTGCATCCCTTCCCATCTGTCTGGTTCAATTATGTGGCCGTTAAAGAGTTCTTTTAGTAGGTAGCCACTGGTCGAGAAATGAAAAGGAATTCTGAGAAGACTTAACTTTGAGTTGTGGCGAATTTTAATGATAAACTTAATCTTTAGTGCCGAGTTCTAAAGACTAACGCACAAATTAACCACAGCATGGTTTGTCTCACTGGGAGCTCCGAGTCCTACAGTAGGTTTAGGTCCTTATGGCCTCTCACTCATCCCTCTCCCTCTGAGAGCAGCACAGAAAAGGTCATCACCCTCTTCCCAAACAGGAAGCCCCATCAAAAGAGGATCATGTTTCTGCACAAGCCAGTGAAGAAGAGGGCAGCCAAGTGGACGGCAAGCCCTCTCCAGAGCAACTCAGCTCAAAGCTCAGAAACATACAGTATCTTAAATGTGCCCAGGCCCACGGAGGTGGACTAAGCTCAGCAGGGATGAAGTTCTCACTCTCAGCATCACAACTCCTCGCCTTTGACCCAAGGCTGCAGGGCAAGACACCGGCGACCACTGCAGTCACCACCTCGGGATCAGGTGAGGGGTGGGCAGCTCTGCTCGCCAAAGTCAAACAGTGCGAGTAAATCGAAGCGTGATCCGGTGTTAGTTTCTCAGTGTCAGGCAGTGTTCTCGATGTGGATGGAGGTGATCTGTGTTAGCTTTATAATTAAGACCAGTTGCTTTCTTTTGGCTGGTTTATAATAGCCTGGCATAAATATTTATTCCTGGCGGCTGGAGAGGATAAAAATGGTGGGAGTCATAGGTGGAGCTCAGCAAATATCCAGAATCCAGGGCCTGCCCTGTGATGCAAATACCCCTAAGGACTACTGTGCCAGACTGTGTTGCAGCAGAGATCAAATACGAGGGCCCTCGTGTTGCATTTATTGTCTTCAGGTCTTCCATTTTTCCTAATAAATGAGTGACAGCTTGAGGTGGGTCTGGGTACTTTAGTAGACTCTTTGTATTTTTCCCTCGGGTCAGAGAGGAGAGGGCTTTAACAGCAATCTGAAAGACGCAGGGGAGAGCTGTGGAGCATATCTAATTGCTTTCATATGCCGTATTATTGGTTGATTTAAATAACGACAGACACCGGGGGCACCGGGGGGCATCGCCTTTAACCTCCGTGTGGCCCTGGCCAAGACTAACTGGCTGCTTGGCTGGGTTACTGAGTGGCTCGGCGCCCAGGACACTACCAGCACAGAACATCAAAAGTGTATTTAATTTTTAATCCCCCTATTGTCCCTCTGATGTATCCTCAGTGACCTGGAATTTGTTTTTTGGGTTTTACTCTAGCTTTAAATGCTGCACAGACAAAGATATAAAGATGCCAAATGTCCTGCCACTAGTCCTGTAACAGGAAAGCCCGTCGTGTTATGATGACACGGTTGTTAAGATACAATGTCTGGGAATTGGGAAAAGCTCCCTCGGGCCATTCGAGGTCCTGAATAAACCCAGAAACCTCCCTGCAGAGGGAGGGGAGAGTCCACGGGATGTGCATTTACATTTAAACTGCTCTGGTGAAAGATGGTAATGTATACAATTACGCTGACTGATTTACTGGGGAACAAAGATAACCTAAGCAATAAATTCAATGTGGTAGAAATGAACCCGCTTATACGAGTGGGGCACGTCGTACCAGTCAGATCTTTCTTGAGTTTTCGGAGGTCTTTGGCGAGGTCATCAAACTTAACCTGAGAAGCCTGGAAGAAGTTCTGTGGCTCTGGCAGAGGGAACACACTCTTTTCTGTACCAGCATGCTGCAATAATGAAGCAACGTGTTACTTAGGAGACATTTAAAAGCTGTGAAACTTTATTTAAAAAAAAATAAAATAATTTTGATTAATTTACCTCATCAAAATTACGCAAGTAGTATAAAACCACGTAATCCACCAAGTTCATGTGATTGTCCTGAAGAAAGAAAACAACAAAATTACAATTAAGATAAAAGGGCATGAATCAGCTCACTAGGATAGTACACTACTTTTATAAGATTTTAGAGTCTTTAACGGTTTTACCCGGCTCTTGACGTCCTTTAGCTTGGGGAGGATCTCCAGCCCAAAGCCATCAGCCTGCCCTCTCGTCCTGTTCCCTCCATTCATATAGTTCCCAAAGGCCAGAATGAGACCTATTATATCCCGCAAACTGTTGCAATCAAGCAACTCCTGACATTGACAAACACACACAGTTTGTTTGGGGTTAGTTCTTGTAGGCTGACACTTTTTAAGCAGAGTTTGTTGTCGTGACGTTCTTACTTTGCTGACGTTGGAGATGATCTCCACCTTGCGATGTATAGAGGAGATGGTGTCGAGGAATACCGACTGGAAGATGATGCATCGGGCTCGGCTCGCAAAGTCCGGAATTTGAGAGAGTTCATACAGAAACCTGAAAAACAAAAGGGGAGGAGGGGCAGAGAGAGGATGAGAAGGAGGTGGAAGAGTATGGGGTGTGATGTGTTATGACAGAATTAAACAAAACGTCTAACAGGAAGAACTATTTTGGGTCCTTGGCAGGCCCAGCTTCCCCACGCAGGCTGACTGAGTCAACGTTGCTGTTCACAGGCAGGCAGCTGCTAGTCATGAGCCGTGCTGCTCGGCTGGGTTTGAAAGGTCCGCGGGGTCGGGTGGAGGAAAGCGGCGAGCGGCGCACGGAGACTGATCAAAGGTAGCTCTGGCCTGATGTGGGACGACTTATGTAAACAGTGCAGTGTCGGAGGGGAGCGGAGTGGTAACATCCTGTGTGATTAGACCCTGCTGATGGAGGTAGACACTGAGTAGGGATGACTCAGGAGTCTATAGTGACAGCTTTGGTCAAACATGGAAATAGGAAGGCCAGGCTGAATGGCACCGCTGGATCCAGGCCTCGTTAACTGGCCTGGACTGCTTAACCCTGACAAAAACTACTGAAGCAGTGTCCATTAATGCACATTTTTGCACGTACGCAAAGGCTATGTAACAATGCACACTATGTGTCGAAACGAATGACGACACCCTCCATCTCTATATCTCTCTCTATACATCTATATCCTTTCACACATAATCAAATTTGTGAGACCTGATTAAAAACAAAATCTTACTGTTCAGGTTTGTCCAGCAGTTTCACTTCGTCTTCTTTGGATGTCTCATAATGTCTCGTTATCTTTTCCATCTCGTCACTGGTGGCCCTCTATGGAGAGACACAATGCAAAGGTCAATACAAAGATGTGGCTCAATACTGTAAATATTGTGTTGAAATATAGGCAATTCAACTTTTTGTTAGAGAAGATTTTAAGATGCATCTGTATAGAAACCTTATTTGCTTCGTTAACACCATGTACAGTTGGGGAAATAATTATTTGATCGGCTGCTGAACTGATTGATATTCTGTATTAAAAATGAAGCTAACAGAAAAAAAATTTGAGAAAACGTACAAATTCAGCAGGGAGTCGAATGATAATTTCCCCCGCTGTAGGTGTTACCTAGTTTTATTTTAAACTTGTGAAAACTTTAGAGCCTTTTCATTCCCTTTTTTAAAACATTTAAATGTCACACACACGCTACTTACGTTTTCATATAAAGCCTCAATTGTCTCCAAATCCACCACAGAATTGTCCACATTGAGAACAGCTGGAAAAGATAACAGAAGCAGTCGGTGTTATAAAGAACAAACCCACAACAGCCCTTTAATTTATTTACAGACTGAATAATGGAACATTACATTTGTGGCAGCTTTAGAGAAGAGAGCCTATATTCATATTTTACAGAAAAAGATTTCCCAAACCAGTAAAACAAAGAATGACATTTAAAAAAAAAAAAAAGAAAATACAGGGTGCTACTGGTGCGCTACACCAACAAGTGAAGTGCATAATTCAGTTGCCATTTAACTGAATTATTCACCTAATTTACAATATTAGCTTGAGGTAGTAAAGCTGGGAGTGTGGCCAGGCTGAGCACACTTGAGTCTGAGACCGCAGATGCTGAGCGTACACCGAAGGTCCTCTTTCCCCCTCTTGTCGTGGACAAGCGAACTGGGGGACGAAGCCCCTCGGCACGGCAAAGAAAGGAAAGCCTGAAACTGCTTAACCTCAGAGCTCACAGCTAGAACCACCAACAGCCAACTAATGAGCTTGAGGTGGGCAGTAGATGGTGGACTAAGGAAAAACAGGATGCCGGAGCAGATAGGAGGTGAATGCAACAGGCAATCGTTTAAAAGATTTTTGCACGTTCGAGTCTGTAAACAGAAGGCAAAATGAAACTATCACAGAAAGAGAAAGATTGTGTCGTAGGTTTATAGCTTAGTGATGCAAGTAGAAGTGGGTACGGTCAACACTGCTTTTGGATCCGCTCATGGTTGTCTGGTCGCTGTCAGCCGAGAAGGTCTGTACACGACCTGCTCCTCTGAAATGCGCTACTCAGCAGGACAACTTGTCTTTGTGACGGCCGCCGTGGCCACAGAGGAGACGCGTCACTCAGTCGCAAACTAATATTAGCAATTTATGTCGCAAATTCAAGCTGAAATTTGCAAACATTTGCCATCATAAACTACACAACATACCGCATCAGCTAAACCTGCTGATGTATTTACAAAATGTAAGACACTTATTTGACCCAAAAGAAGAAAACTGAACATCATAAAATCAAGTATACATGTGTTTCTGCTGGAGTACAGGGCTGCTTATTCATCCTGATTATTTTGGTGTGAGCTGCTCAGTGCAGGAGAATCTGGTGCTAGGTCCTTGTCTTAATTATACTGAAACCAACTGAACTAAATGGCACTTCTGATTATCAAAACACATAAAAAAACAACCCAAAAAACCATCTGCAAAAATGTCTTTAGAACAGATTTCTTTTTTTTAAATCAGTTGAATGTCTTATGTATTAAACTTGCACAGGTAATGTTAACAATTTTGGCCAACGATTACTTCCACCTAACAAGGTAACAATTTGCGTTCTGGTTCCCAGCTGTTCTCTTGTAGAGGAGCTGTCAATGTGGTCCCGACGTCTGGATCAGAGAAAACGCTGGAGGTCCATTTCCTACATCTTATTAGAGTGGATTATTCAGTCCCTCAGCCACGCAGCCGTCAATCACCCACCAAAGGGGGGCCTACTTCAGTGTGCACAGGAGCACTCTGATCCGAGGGGAGCCGGATATCTCTCCACACCGACAGATCAAAGCGTGCCTGCCAACGGCTTCACACCCTCTCCTTCCACTTTTCACTCGTGTATGTGTGTGCGCGTGTGTGTGTGTGGTGTGGTGTGTGTGTGGGGGAGAGCCTCCCTTTGCCCTTGAACCATGGTGGCCCTTGAGGTCGCCCAGTCACTTCCACGGGTGCAGTTGACCCCCCCTTCGCTCTTAACCCGAGTGCTGCCTTCTCTAGTTCCCTGCTTCCCACTCTCTCCCTCCCTAGTAGCTGTAATTACATTACATGTACCATGTCCTTTTAATTTGGCAACAAAGGGGAGGCAAGCAGGCGAAGCAAAGGACTAGAGCCCTCAGAAGTGCTTATTAAGGTGCTGTCCTTCATTGTCAGATTCAAATTGTCCATTTCGCATACACCTCCCATTAAAGCACAAGGAAGCAGCCTCACGCTGGGTGTGAGCAGGCCTTTTTTACCAAACTGACACTGGAACAGAAGAGAAACTGAACTGAAAGGGGGGCGAAATAAAGAAATCGAAACAGGATGGTTGTCCTGGTGTATCCGCTTTTCTGGCTTGTGTTTTGAGTTGGTTTTATGTGGTAGCGCAGTGTCTGCTAACTGTGGAACGTGGTTTTGTACATGCTTAGATCATTAGTGGGGTGTCAGTCCCATTAGGCTTGTGGAAACCGTCACTGGCTACAATAAACAGATCTGCTGGCCGCATGCTCAGACAAGCAGGCGGCAGGCATTCTCCGCCACAGTCCCAGGGCCGGACTAATTCCTGGCCCACCTATGACGTCCCCAACACACATACTATGCGTTTACTCACCCATGCAGGGACTTTGGACACGCACATGTATGCGTGCATTTTCCACAGAACAGCCAAGAATGCAATCAATCTATTCAGCTCTTAAAATGAAGGAGATGGCAATTTGATTTTAACCAGCGCAGGAGGCCCGTCAGAAAAAGCGAAAGGCTGCTTTCATCCCGACGTTGCCGTCTCACATTTTGACAAATCGAGGCATTTTCTTTCCCACAGTGGTAACTGGAAAAATCATCCACTTTCCACTTGAAACACAAATTAATCCAGAAAAAAAAAAAAAAAAAGTGTCTGGAGTTACAAATTAGTAGCTGTCAAGACACTGGAAATTATCCTCTGCTGCAGAGTTCACTATCTCATCTCTAAAAATAACTCCATCTGCATCTCCTCAGGAGTCCTGCTCACTTTAATGGTGAAGAGGAGAGTAAATTTAGTTTATCGCAGCTGAATCGGAATATGAGTTTATTCTGTGAAAGGCAGGAAAACAGTGTAGGGTTTGCAAGCTTCTAGACGCGATCAACAGGCTGACGCTGGAAAAGATTTTTTCACCTTGCTGAATGTCCTTCATCTCCAGATGCAGGCTTGATATCAGGATGCCAACTGCCTGGGAACGCTTCCCGTCCAGCAGCTTGATAATCTAGAGAGAAAGAAAAAAACAAACAAACCACAAAATAATTTACATTATAAAGTATCGAGAGAGTTGGGGGGGGGGGATTCAAATATGAAATACGGGTTACAGAAAAATGCAATTTTTTAGGTTAACAGGACATTTACTCTTTACGCAAATAGTCCCTCATTATTCAAAATGTGACATCAAATAACCTGAGGAACAGACAGTGAATAAAAAGTTCATTCGAGCAGCGAGAGGGTGGGTTAAATTCACCAGTTCCCCTCCGTGGCAGATGACGGATGACCAGCGAAACAGAGCGCCCGAAGCCCCAGTTAGTCCGAGCAGTCGGCGAATCACCCGGGATTGACCCAAATGACCGAACTAATCAGCACTAATTGTGATAACCCATCATTGTGACGCAAACTACCGGGAAATGTGGCACACGCACACACATAGCCGGGACCCTCTTTGTCAAGTTACATTAATGAGGAAGCGAACGTTAGGAAAAGCACCTCCTCCAAAGTTTACCAGAGAACACGTGCGAGATATAATCAAAAAATATCAAGTCGCAGTGAAAGTACAAAGGCAAAAAGTGGCACCATAAAAGGACAGTCTTGAAGAGCACGGCAAAGAGAAGCAGTGCTTTTATAACAAACTATAAATTCACAGGATTTTTATTTGTGCCTACACATGGTCACAATTACTTATAACTGAATTAGCCGTAAAACCAGAGAAAGTTTTGGCAAGGTAAAGCCCCGCTCTAAAAGTTAATGTGTCAGGCTTCTTCATTAGCTATTATGGTGTTGTTGGGTACTGGGCTGTCCAGTGGGAGCTGGAGAGCAGAAGCCTTAGAAGTTGGTATTGCATTACAGGGCGTTAGTGGGTGCCATGCTGCTTCCAGCTCTATTACCTGGATCACTAGGGATCTCCTACACTGGGGACTATGAAACGGCTGAGTACCAGGCTTTCCCAACACCTCTAATTAACCACTCTGGATGGGCCGCACTAAAAGCGCGCAGGAACCTTTGCAGAAGTCGCCAATTAGCCTAAACAGTTAAGTTAATGAGAAAAGACAAGTGATGCTGGATGCTTGCCTTGAGACACGCAAACAGCTCGGGGTAGGTGGAGAGAGCCGGGAGATGCTGATGCTGAGACAGGTAGACACCAATAGCTAATGGCTCCCTCCGGTGGAGAACAAGAGAACTGACCCGACACGGCTGAGGACGCTCGAGTAACGGAGACGAGTCAAAAGAAAGAAAGACTGCTCGCTTTTTTTTCCCCCTAAGAAAATAAACAAATCATGGAAGGAGACACTGGGATGTCAGAGCCTTGAGCTGAAGCAGGTGGCCGGTGTTAGGCGATGCGGCCTGGGTGATGCGGAATCAGAGCCGAACGGATAGTTTACACAGCCACGTCTGAGCGAGCGGCCTGCTCTGCAGTGATGTCTCTCTGACTATCCGTCTGAAATCACCCAGGCAAATGTTACAATAACAACTGGTTCGAGACTTCCCATCAATAACCAATTGTGATACACTCAGCAACCCCAGTCTCGCCCAGAAATGTTAATCTTACGCCCACTCTCCCACGTCATAGCCACGACTTCAAATATGTCTTTAATAAACGTAGTATGATTGCTCATAAGTTATTCCCATAAACCCGTAAAGCTGCTGTTTGTTAAAGGAGACTTGCCATGTATAAACTTGATAGAGCTCTGATTTATGTGCATAAAAGAGACCTCAGTTTTTGTGTTTACTAATGTGCATATTTGCACACGCACAAACCGGCATATTTAACCGGAATTATTCCCTCATCGTCATCCCTCCCTCCCCTCCTCGATCCTCAAAAATGCACCGACGTGCCCATCGCCTTCTCCCCCGCTCACATAGGTGCCCATACTTTATCGCCTCCACCAGCCATCGGGGTGAAGCCACATGCGTGCAATTATACCCCCGGTCCGGTCTTCCCCGGTGAGAGAGCTCTCGTCTATGTCGTCTCCTCAGCTTTGATATGCTAATCGGCGCAGAGAGACGAGCTCCAGAGTAAACAAGAGCTTTGATTTTTCTATGGCACACATGATAAAGATTAACTCACTCATGTAGGCATCGCCTGCATCCCCCGTGTTTCAACTTTTGGCGTGTGCAGTTGCTGGAAAACGGGGAAGTGGCTCATATGCATAATGTACACACACATTCCTTTCCCACCCACTCATCTCCTCTCGCCGTCCACAGCCCCCGGGGCTGTGGTGTTAGCATGTTCTGGCAACACTTTCTGAGCAAGTGCATGAGGACATGCCGTCACCACACAGGTGTGTTCAAGCAAGCGGGCACACGCAGAAACACACAAATAGAGACAAACAGACTCCTTAATACAGATACGTAACCAGATTCGCTGGCATCGTTAGACTGAAAACGAGTGTGCTGACAGATGGGAGGCAGGTAGTCCACATGTGTGTCAGCCAGTATTGCGCAGAGGAAGACGTCACGCCAAACTGAGAAGCTATCACCTACATCCCTGTCCAATCAGAACCTCCAGAATAAAAGAGTCTTTTCAACAGTCGTGCTTAAATCTCTGTTCTGGGCAGACATTTAAAAAAGCTTCCGAGTGTGTTTAAAGAACCACATGGGGAGAATGATTTTTGCGAAAACTACAGAACAAGACAGATTTATTAACAAACCTCCTACAACTTAGAGGGAGGTGAAGGTGCAGCGCTGCCAGAAGCTTACAGGAAAACAGACAATCAAAAAAAAGGAAGCATGTCCCACTGCGCATGAAGTTTCTTGATCTCTTCTACAGAAGTCTATGTTTATTTTACTTATTTTATTAAGAAACAACTATTACAAGTTGAAACAAGTAGATGAAGAAAGAACAGGTCAGTTATAGGAAATACAGTACAGTGAAATACTCTTTATATTTTACGTCTAAGGAGCCAGACACTGTTGTATTTTTGAAAGAAGCCTTGAAGAATATTTTGTCCTGGCTTCTTCAAGGCCTTTCAAAACGTTTCTTCGGACACTGACTGTCCAGCTGTGAATAGGGATGGGTACCGGTGTCCGGTGCCATTATGGCACCGGTTCTGACATAAACGGTAGTAACCAGACCGAAAAGCAGCGCACATTTCAGTGTTTTTTTTCCTGAGATGTCATACACTTTGGATTCTAGCCAATCATTTTACCTTTCCAAGGATAGTAGGCGGGCCCAGGTACGTACGTTCTTTTAGAGCAGAGCTACAGATTAAAAATGCCCAAGGTGAAGCGGTCAAAAGTCTGGCTGTACTTCACAGCAAAAGATGCAAACTCAGCAGCCTGAAACAAGTGCTTTAAGCTGATACTGTGATACTGTCAAAGGAGGTAACACCTCAAATCTGATGAAACACCTGGCGACGTATAGCATTTTGTTAAAAGCCGAGAAATGCACCGTATTTGATAGCTTGCTGCGAGACCTCACACCGTGCACATCTACTGCGGGTGTGGTGCCTGTTATCGGACATGGAGTTAGCAACATCCCCCAAGAACCCGAAGAGTAGAGTCCTGGCCCCTAGCCCTGTCAGTGTAGCAGAAATGATGAGGGATGATGATGGCGGCAGCAGCCGTTCTCCTCTGCGTGAGTAGCTTCATGTTGTTCGTGTGTAATTAACGTTGAGTACGCTAACCACATTATTACATTAATGCATGTAAGGTGAACTAGCAAACACCGTCGTAGTTACATGCGGCTGTCTTCTTGTTTAATGGCAGATACTCCCTTCATGTTGTATCAACAGAAAAGGCTAACTTGGTTATCATTTTGCAGAAAAAAAGAGACTGCTAAAAATAAAAACATAGGAGGTTTTTGGACAAAGTTTGTGTTCTCCATTCTTTAAGCACCGGTTCGAGCACCGTTTAAGCACCGGCACCGTTTCAAAAGTACCGGTTTGGCACCGGTATCGGATAAAACCTAAACGATACACATTCCTAGCTGTGAAGCCACTCAACACTGACTTATGAATCCTTCAAGCATAAAAACCAATGTTCTGTCTGCACATCACAGACTATTTGGAAAAGAAAGAACTTTAAATTGAATCTTCAGGCACTTTTCGCTTGCACTTTAGGGAATAAAAAAAAAAAAATGCCAATGAAAACACAGTTTGAGAGCCATAAAATAGTATTTATGCACCAACAGTGATTCCGATTGGTGTGCAGTGTGAAGAAAAAAATTGGACAAGTGGAGGACAAAAGAAGAAGTGCTTGACTCAAAAGCACTGACCACAGGGTTTAATGGAGTGATGAATCCATATTTGAAAATTTTGGTTGAAATCACTGTCGATACGTACTGAGGAGATCAAGACAGCGTTACAACAGTGAGTATCTAAAGCCATCTGTAAAAGACTGTTGAGGCTCTGTCATGATTTGGGGCTGAATTTTAGCCAGTGGATGTCAACGTTACTGAAGCAGGGTGGGATCATGTTGACAGAACGGAACAAAAGGCAGCCAACATCCAAAGAAGAGCCCTGAATGTCCTTCAAGAAGCCTGGAGAACTACTCCTACAGACTACTTACAGAAATGATAAGAAAGCTGAAAGAGTTCAGGATGTGTTAAAGAATAAAGGTGGTCACACCACAAATATTGACTTTAAAGTATAAATTGTATTTCCATGTATGTTTCCACAGTCCAATAATTGCTGCATTTCCCAATTTTTCCCAGAACTGAATGGCTCAAGACTTTTGCACAGCAGGTAAAGCAGTAGCTTAGCTTTCCATATGAATTCTACTTTTCTTAGCAAGTTATTTGAATACTTTATTTCTGTTCTGTGATTCAAACGCATCACTATAGTCTCTAACATTTGTTGATAATTTAGCTACTTCCTGCCATCTAAAAAACACATTTATTAAGCTTCAGACTAACTGATAAAATGAAACAGCTTGCAACCAGGACTATGACGGTGTGCTCACAAACCTACGTGGAAAGATGACGCAGTGAAAATTGTGGAAGCCCTATTCCTTTGCACCCTGAAGGAATTTAAACAGTGTGACATCCTCTCACAGAAGCCTAAGCAGATGCAACTCATGAGCCAAAAATACTTGCCTGTGAATTACATGTATCACTTAATGTAACATGACTAATGCTACAATGTCATCCAAATATCCTGGAGGTTGTGAGCCTGCCTCTGCTTCAGTGCTGCAGGACTCTGTCAGACAACAAGTAAACAACGTGTACTTTTATACTCTGCAGTTGCTGGGGGGCCTATAGCGTTCTCTTTTGTACCATCTACGATATCCTTATCCATTTTCTTTCCTTCTTCCGCTCAGAAGCAGCTAATCTTCTGTTATACTTTTTTTCCTTACTCCCCAGCTTCCCAAAAAGATGTGGCTCGCTTTCCTTTCTTTCCTGTACTTTAACCAGCTGAACTTCTTGGAAACCATCATCTGCTGGTTATTATTTAGATGATCTCCCTCACAAATTATTTCTCCTCCAGTCACTCAGAGTATAAACTTTCAGGGATAGGAAATGATTAAGTAAACAAGTTTCTATTATTCCGATGACCTTTCCAGTGAGCTGAACGTCAAGGCAGCCGGAAACAATTCCCCCCTTTCCTCTTTAACCCAAGAAAAAAACTGCATAAAATAAAATAAAATAAAACCACAGTACTGAGAACAAAATGTCTAAACACAGATAACAAATCCAGCCGGCGTAGCACAAAGGTCCTTCTTTCAAATACGGGGGGGAGGGGACAAGTGTTATGTTGGACATGAGATTTTTTGATTGTTATGAATTTGCTTCAACATGTTGTTATTAATGGGGGTCAAACCTCCTTTAGAGTGATGTAAGCCCAGACAGGAGACAGTTGGCCAGATCTGTGTCTGGACTTGGCTCTCTGTGTTGGATCAAATGTTGGACAGTCTGAGTGACCCGACTGAATCGGGAGATCTTGGGATGGACACACACATACACACATTCTGGCCCTCTGGAGCCGAGTGGAGCCTTAACAAATTGATCAGAAAAGGGGACGCGTATGGATTTAGAGGTTAAAGTCTGGGGCAGCGGCTGATTTTTAACTGCTCGGACGCCTTGGCGGGGACCGCGAGGCGGCCGGGACGCTGACACAGCGCTGGCTGCGAGAGAGAGAGGTGCAGAGTTGCAGGATTTAACACGACGGCATCGAGGAGTCTTTGGTGGGGTAGAGGGAATGGCGGATCAATCGGGCAGAAAGCACATCTGTGTTGATTTTTTGTTCTTGATTTGAAAAATTAACCTTGCACAAAAGGGAAACGGCATAATCCTGAAGCCCTGGTTACGCCACACTGCAGAACTCGATCATGGGGGGGAGAAAAGCACACACCAACACACACATAAGGGAGTGAACTTGATAGCCAGTGTTGGCCCAGTGTAGGACCTGGCAACTACAGACAACAATCTGGAGGAGGGCTTGATGAGGCTCGCAATCAATTTTTTTTTCCTCCTTTTGTTTCACCTTTTGTTATTTCTTCCTTGGATTTACGAGTGAAGATGACGGCAGACAGAAAGCCTCTGTTAAACAAAGCTAGATGAAAAAAAAAAAGCCTGCCCTCAGCTGGCAAAAACGTGCAAGATAACCATGTGCAAAAGAATAAAGTGATGAATTAAGCTTTCAACACAGCGCCCAAAGTCAATACAACCCAAGCCGGGGAGTGAGTGGAGCCAAATGATGCTACCTTCTTAGTTTTGGCTTTCTTCTCATACGTGTCCGACAGCGGCTTCTTCTTCGGTTGCAGTGTGGCCTTGGAAAAAAGGTCCTCAAACTCTTTGGCGTTGACGATGTTTGGCTCCTCCAGAGAACACCATAAAGTGTTGTTGCTAAAAAAAAAAAAAAAAAAAAAAAAAATGCAGATCATAAATTTTTTAAATATAAACAGACCATGAAAAACTGAGGTTATAGGGTGTAAAACATTCGATCACAGTCACGGCGGCTCATAGAACGGCTAGCAACATGGAGGCTACTTGAACCACACAAAATTGAGTGTTTTCCATGTTTGGAAGCTCATTTGATGTTGTCCATTTTGCTGTTTGGACAAAAACCTGGCAGCCACGGTCGCAATCTTGACTTTTAAGAGCGCCGTTTATAACCCGGGTGATAGAAATAAAAGTTTAAAGACAAGCTTGTCTCTGTAATAAACCACCATTTCCAGGCAAAGGACAAAATTACGGGGAGCAATGCTGTGTTGCAGAAGTTGCCGAGTAACGTGGAAAAAGAAACAAACGGAGGCGCAAAGCGAGAACGAGAGGTGTCTAAGAGTCAAGAGGGTGTTCAGCAGTTTGCTGTTAAAAACACATCTACTTCTCTGTTTAGTTCAACTCAACCCATCTGTCTCTGCTTCCCCCCACCCCACCCACATCACGTCTGGTCATCAAAATGACATTAACGCCACAATCAGCAGGCTCCTCCCACCCGAAATGTATTCTAAACAAAGAATTCGGAATGACAGGATTCATAATTTTCCTATTATCTCCTCACACGTCACAGTTCTTCTTGCAGGTCACCATTGAACGATATTACAGCCGGCAGGCCACCTTAGGAGAGCCTGGATGTAACCGCACCGGGTGCAAGTGCTTGGAGGCTTATCGTGGCTTAAATACCAGAGCAATCAACTGCCTTTCAACAGTGACTAGATTAGGGTCAAGCAAGTTCAGTTGCATCTCCAAAGTATGCATTTGCATGGGTGAGCATTTTTATCTAGGGCAGCCAAGAGGCTTTGTAATGATACCGCCTTAAAAACAAACAAACAAATCCTTGGATTTTTTTCTCTCCTACCTCGAGTCCAACAAACATCTGATGGCTCTGATGCAGGAAAGTAGCTTACTAAAGAAACTCAGACCCGACTCCCCCTCCTGGCAAAAAGAAAAAAAAATCCACAAGACAACTTTCTAATTGGACTACGGCTATAAGTGAATTCAGATCCACCTTTAAATTCTCCCCCTGTCGTACACGCTGCCCACTGTACTCCACATCTCAGGTTACATACAGACACTGGGCACCATTTCAAACCTCACACTGCATCCCCCCTTACAGCCCCCCCAACCTCATAACTCAGACCTTCACACCATTAACACAGATCACACAGCTGATCCAGCTACAGTTAAACATCTGACCCATTTAATGCCCCTTAACTTGGCCCTTTATAGTTAAATTTATAGCTGACACGAAACTGCTGCAGTGTAGACACTTAGTCCTCGAGCGCTGGCCACAACCGGCGAGAGAACACGAACCGCAGCTCAGCTTCTCCCCACTAATCCAGCCATGGAAATACAAGGCCATAAAGCTGAAAGGCTGGCACTCAAAGGCAACAACCACAGCCACAGTAAATGGTCTGGATAATCCACTTACTATTACAGAGCATCTCAATAGGGCCTTTAGATGAGGGAGTGCGGTGCAGCAACCATATCTCTGAAATCTCTTTGAATAGGAGCATTCAAGCCTTAGACTGAGACCCCATTAGCCCAGAGCCAATAATGCCTACAACTTCATTTGCACTGGGATGACAGGGCCACTCCTTTGACTGCTGGATAGTTGTGTATCTAACCCATGCAGTCCTTAAAAGTAGCATGTTTACATCAGTAACAAAGGAAACAGCAAAAGCATTTACATCTTTAAAATCATCTTATTGAAGTTTGATTTTGAAGTATTAGCGTAAAGTTTAAAAACAACAACAACAACAACAACAAAAAACAAAAAAAAACACCCCCTGCAGTTTGCAAAATAATGGCTAAATCTATAGTTATAGATGTTTTTGGGACCATGACACATACTGTGGGACATTTTAAGAGGGAGTATATAATTAAATTCTGTAGTGTGGTGTGGTGTACAAACCCTGTAAGTGCACCACAGATTTTCAATGACATCAAACCTAGTTTGGCATTTTTTTTGCTTCACTTTCACTTGTTACGAGTTTGCAGCTCTATAAAAAAAAAAAAAAGCTAAGCTGTAAACTGAAGTCCAATGGAGCCCCAGTGGATTGAATCCTGTGTTATACATACTTGTTGTCCTGTATCTGGATCCGGGTCCAGTACAGAGGCTTCATGGGACACGCAGGCTCGACGGCAGGTTTCCGTGGGGCCATATCTGCTTTCTGGCCGAGACCGAATCCCCCCATAGGTGGAGGAGGTGGGGGGCCCATTCCTGGAGGAGGGGGAGGAGGAGGTGGGCCACTGCCAGGTAAGCCAGGAGGGGGAGGTGGTGGAGGAGGTGGGGGTGGTGGGCCACCTCCAGGGGGAGGAGGTGGTGGTGGAGGGGGTGGCGGCGGGGCTCCAGTGTTGCCCGGCAAAGGAGGAGGAGGAGGGGGTACTGGTGGCCCTGAGAAACCTGGTAGAGGAGGAGGAGGAGGAGGAGGTGGTGGCGGTGCAGAAGGCCCTTGGTCCATTTCAGCCTTTAGATTAAGTCCGATCGAGTCCAAGTTGAGTTTTTTCGGTAGGTTCTGACTGGGGCTTTGAGCCAGCCCGCCTCCATCACCCTCGGCGCTCTTGATGAACGTCTCCCGGTCTGTCTGGATACCCACAGTGCGGCAGGTCTTGGCTATGGGGTCATCTCCGGTGAACACAGCAACATGGCGGACCTCATGGCGTTCCCGTCCTGCGTTGTACGGCTTGTCTCCTTCCAAACTGGCAATGACTTCCTCCAGGTGTGATATGGACACCGCGTGCTCACCACGCAGCTGGAACATCTTAACCTCAAACTCTGACTGTAAGAAGAAAATTGCCATGAGAACAAATCCAGAGTATCAGCAACTTCAGTCATTTCCCACCACCCAACAGAACTGTATCAGGCGGCAGACGGCGTTTTCCCTGAGATGAATTTGGACTAGAGTGCCTACTTATTCTTCCAAGTACACGATTCTTTATTTAAAGAAGGTATTAGATCTCTTCATCTTTGTTTCAGCTTTATTCCAATTAAAAGTTTCCCTCAGGTTAGTACCCGATTCTTACAGTAAAATCCCCAAAGTCCAATTTTTATTTGACATTTCAAACAAGGAGAACCAAACAAAGCAAAGCACTGATTTTAAAGATAAACTGTTTTGCAATAAATCTTACACATGTTCCTTATTAACTCATGTCAGTTTAGAAATAGAATTAGCCCAGCCTTTGTTGTGGTTCGACTGCGGTACATGTTTCTCTGTGTCAGCAGTGGATTCGAAAGATTAAGACAAAATTAATGGCTTTCAGCAGAAATTTAGGAAAAAAAAAAAAAAAAAACGATTCTGAGGTCAGACTTTTTCGTGGGAGTGGCCCAGAGAGCAAATTATTATCAGTGGTACAAATTCTATAACACAGCCAGAACTTTAGTCTGTCTCTTTCATTTTTCTAAGAGCAAATTTGTTTAAATAGGCAGATTAAACATATTTCAAATACTTCCAAATCACCGTTTTTGAAAAATGATAAACTAACTAAAATTTTTAAGGGGACATTTGATGGGAGCCATCTGTGTGTCTGCGTGTGCTTATGTGTGTGAAAGGACTGAACAGCTGGAAGTTGTAATGGTACACATTAAGTAATCCAAGTTTGCCTCAAGACTTCTATTATAGCAAGCGCTTTTAAATTGGTTTGTTCATTTATAATTGCCTTCATTTTTCCCACCATCTAAGATCTCTTTTCTCTGCATAATGTCAGGATTGTAAAATTCCAATTACATTTCATATATCATAGCGCTTCATGCACATTTGTCCATCAAAGTTTGACAGGCTTGATGTTAGTTCATCACTTTAACCTGAATAGCTCAAAGGTTCCAGCCTTTTAGTTTGCATACTGAAGCTACTCCAGCTGAGTATTTCATGCTTACTTAGTGCCATCTTGTGGTCATAACTGTCATCTGCTATGAGAACCCAAATTCCCACAGCTGAACTTGTCCTTCATTTATATCTTGCACAAATGTACAGCTTAAGCTCGATTCACACTGAAATTTAATTCCCTAACTCAGGTGCTATAACATGCCTGTCATGACTCAGATGTAAGACCACATTGTCTCTGTTGTCTGTATCAGTATTAGTTTAGTTTTTCTTTTTTGACCCTTTTGCTCATTTCCCCCCGTCTCTGGTTTACAGCAGTCATGAGAAAACTTACATGCATCTTTTCCAGCTCTTCCTTGCATTCTCTCTTCAGCTGCAAGAGGGCAGCCTGGTGCTCTGGAAGAATGCAGGACAAAGGCACATTAACACAGCATATTCTGCATATACAGCAGGGGGAAATAAGTAATGAATGTGTCACCAATTAAACCACTAATAGTGCTCTTGACATGAAATTCTCAATAGATGTCGGTAACAACCTGTCCAATCCACACAAGCAAAGAAATCAAACCATAGATGTCCAGAAATTAAGCTGTGTGCCACGTCAATATCACCAAATTGGTGATGTCTTTAATACTTTACTTTTACAAGATTCAGTTATCACTGCTCACTGTTTTCCATTTATTTATAGAAAAAGGGTGTTGAATTATGAAGTGATTCAACACATGAATATTTCAACATCAAGTTTATCTGTGAAACAGAGCCAGTTCAACAACTTTTACAGCAGCCTTTAATGATAAAAATACTAGAGAAGGGCGGATCACTTTCACTAAACAACTCAACCAACCAGTTTCACATACCATGCTGCCGGCTAAACAAACACCAATAGAAAACATTTAGATAAAATATGCTGATCTGGTTTCCCTGACAGAATAAAAAAAACTAACACAAAACTTGCTTGACATTCATAATGTTATAATAATGTAGCTTATGTGCAAGTTCATTAAGGAAGATTTGTGTTCATTCATCCGACCGCCTGTATTCTGGGGCGCTTGTGATGCTAGTTTATTCTTTACATCACTTCCACTTTCCCACACTGTCACACTCTGTTCTGTCATCATCCCTCCGGCCGGATCAATTTTCCTACCCGCCTTCAATGAGCTAATCAGTCTCTGTTCCACGTGCCTTAAATCTAAGAACTCATCTGTCACGCTGCCTTTTCAGACATTCATTTGTGTGATTCGCCTCCTGCCCATCTAATGCTGACCAGTTTTAAATCCTGGGTCTCCACCTGCTTCTTGTCTGCTACCACCTGCGTCCTAGCAGGGCTTTAAAACCTAAGGGCCATTTTGTCCTGACAAACAGTCTAATCCAGCCTGGTGGACTGCTTTGAAAAACATAAAGGAGGACAAAAACTTTGCACTTTTACCCATATTTTCCGAATTTCCGAACTCCCTCATGGCCATTTATACCACACCAACATAATTAACTAACATATAAATAATTAAAAGGACAGAAAAGAAAACAGTTGAAACTGTGCTTCTTTTTTATATCAAGGGATTAAAGGTGTAGCTGAACTTCTGTACAGTGACAGAAAAACTGTGTTTCACTGCTCTGGTCCACTTAAGATTAAAGTGGGCTGACATCCCTGACATCTGGGACGTCCTCTCCTACTTCCTACCATTGTTGGTTCGTTATGCATCTCCAGAGTCTAATCGCCAAAGAATTTATCACTCCAACCATGTCCGTCAATAAATCAATTCTTTCACCTGATCTCTTCTCACTGACATATATATGGCCACATGTTTATTTTCAGATTACAGCAGAATCCAAATACATTATTAATGTTAACTTTCAACTCAGAGCTACTTGATCTCACTGTTACAGACACACACACATAGTGCTGCATTTGTTTATTAACTACAGCTATAACTGTACTGTTGAACGCTTCCGCTGATGAGTCAAGTCTTAGTTTAAATCCACGTCTGTCCATTTTGTGAACAGTTAGTTGTAGTGACTAACAAACCAACAAGCTATTCTTCATTGAAACACTAAATGCCATTTATGGAGTTTTATGAATGCTAATTTAAGGAGTACAGGTCTGTAACTTCACCTACTTCTAAGGTGCATTAAGCAGTGGAAAAAGTCCCACAAAGCACTTGTAGTATGCATTATGTCCCAATTTTACTGCAAGAAAAAGAAAGAAAAAGATTTGTGGCTCTCATCAGCGACATAAAGACTTCACATCCAGCGTCTGTAATCCGTAAATTAACAAATACTTTAAAGATATCTGATTGCATGCACGGTTTATATGGTCTACATGGCTTATAGCCTGGACTTTGCTCTGCTTCTTAAATTCCACACACACTACTGTATTTGACAAAAGCAAAGCTGGAACACGGGACCCAGATCACTGCACTGGAATAATCCATTTTAGCTAGTCTGAATCTATTTTCTGGGATGAAGCTACACCACGGGGAACACCCAACATCTGTTGCACTGCTGCTGTGATTTAACTTTAGGCTGTAATTTAATCACCTTTGTGCGCCTTTAACTTATGTGTGTGTCATTGCACCTTTTAAAGAACACATCAGGCTAAACATGGCAAGTTGCCAGGCCAATCTTTGTTTTTCACCCCACTTTGAGCCACACATGGTGCCCTGTGGTAATAACAAAAACGGCATCATTAAGGTGCAGACACAGCCTCATAGTGCTCTTAGATAGAATTAAAGGTCTTACACACCGACACTATTGCTTTTATCTCAGACACGTAAAGTGTGATCATTCGAGGGTTAGATGACAGGGCTGCTGTATTTGTTTCTGGGTTTTAAAAGTTGAACATTAACTCACAGATTCTGTGGCTAGTAGCTTTCATTTACAAGGCTAATCAACGTGAGGCCTGTTGGTGTAAGCTTGGCTGGTGTGACTCTTAGTCAGCATTCCTGCTCTTAGGTGTAAATACAGGCAGCACCGCCTAAGCCTACAAGCTTGTGGTTCTTACCTGCCTCGGTGTACTTGAGCCCCACCTTCTCTTCTTCATCCTTGGGTTTGGGTGGTGGCCACACAGCCTGAAGACGCCCTGGAGTCCGGTCCTCACTGTCTGTAGGAGACGTGACTTCTGTCTATGGAAAGAAAACAAACAAACAAAAAAAACTTTAAGCTATGTATTTATTATAAAGACATGGAATAAAGTCTTAAAACTTTATTCCATGTCTTTATAAAATGACTAATTAGACTAATTCAATAAGACTAATTCAACATTATATATGGTGCAGTGATTACATACAATGGCTTCTTTGGGACTTTTAACCTCCTTGCTAGGAGATTTGGTGGTTCTCTCAAATATCGACCTCAGATTTTCCTTATCGTTTTTTAATTTCTTTTTCACTGCCTCCAGATCTACAGCTTCTGTCTTCTCCTTTTTGGTGGTCTTGGGCCCGAGGAGGTTTTTGAAGGTTTCGTAGGCCATGTCTGAGGTCGTCTTTCGCTCAGGAGTGGAAGCCGGAGTCTCTGGAGTTTTCGCTCCTGAAACAACTTCTCCTTCTGCAGACTCTTTTTTGCTTCCTGAAGAATCTCCCTCCTGCCCATTAACTGAGTTTTTTGGGTCATCGTTGTCCAGCTTAAGCAGATGACTGAGTTGTCCCACTACGGTGCTTTTAGTTTCTGTAATAGATTTAGGTTCAGTGTGTTTCTTCATAGGAGAGCCTGTCTTCTGTTCGGGGAAGAGCTTGGCTTTGTTCACAGACTTCTTGAGGTTAAGCAGAGCCAGCTCAGAATCCTTCTCCCTCTGCTTGATCTCTGACACAACCTCCCTATCTTCCCCTACTCCTCCTTTCTTCAGCACCCGCAAACCACTGAATAGAGCAGGCATCTGAAAGGACGGGGGTGAAGAGATTTCTGCACCCCTGGATGGAGATGAGGTGGACGAAGCCGATAATGTGCTGGTCTTAGGAGTTTTTGTGAGCTTAGCATCTGGACCAGAAACTGCCTGGCTGTCACTTTTAGTCTTTTTAGATGGAGAAGACGGTGACAAGGGTTTCTTAAAGCCAGTGTCTGACTGCTCCTCTGGAGATGACGTTGGGTCTGAGGCTTTATGAGTCTCAGGGCTGGAGGGAACAGAGGAAGATATCTGGCTAGAACGAAGTTCATCCGTTTGCTCAGCTGGTTCTTCCTTTTGTGTACCGTCCGTCTGTTTTGTAGGAGAAGTCACATTAGCATCACTGTCTGCAGTTTCCACAGACTGATTCCCAGAGATAATTGAGGGAACTGGTTCAGAGCAATCTATTCCATCATACTCCTCACTCTCACCTGTTCCCACATCTCCAGCAACCAATGGTTCTGCACTCTCAGACACTGTGGGAGTACTTTCCTTGGGAGCGTGGCCAGTTCTCCGTTTGGAAATTGAAGAAAGCTGAACAGTCTTAGAGATACTTCTGCCAGCAAACCTGCTGGAATATAACATAGCCTCTACGCGGGATCTCTCTGTAAGTTTGTGTGTTCTAAACATGGGCACTTGTAGCGCTGCTTCACTGGCATCTCGGTCCTCTTGGTCTACTTTTTTACCGTCGTCCTCTGATAGAGCAGACTTCTTGGCCTCGTGGGTCGCTTCCTCGTCCTCATTTTCATTGTCACTATGCGTTTCCACCCTAGTGACCTGGACCAAATCTGGGTCAAGCGGGGCTTCAGCTGCTACTTTAACCTGTTCGCCAGAGTCGCTGATTGACGATTCGACCTTTTGCACTGTACGACCGGTAGCAGTCACATCACCCTGAGCCGAATCCTCCCTCCCTTGGAGTTTGTTCTCAGTGTTAACAGATTGACTGTCATCAGCGTCATACGTCTCTCCATCTGGAAGCTCTTTAAATGAGACCAGCACGGCACACTCCACATCCGAAGAGGTTGAGCGATCCCGTGTGAAGAAATTGCTCAAGACACCTCGGAGACTGGGCTGTTTGCCCTGTTCAAATAAGTCACTACTTGCGCTGTCCATTTTTGTTACTCCAACTAAGAGCAGATGCAAACCAACACAAGTAGATGCTCCAGCAAACTGTCCATTTAAAATGTCACACAGAAAAAGTTTGTCACCCCACCTCTAGTTAGCCAAGCTGCTCCTATTCCACCTCTGCCGTTGGCTGGGAACAAAAGGGCTTTGTGTGGACAAAACTCCACAGCTCCTCTTACCTTCTCCTGGAGGGTGCCAATAACAAAAACTATCCTGTAATCCTGTTTAGTGACACACTCACAGGTTCCATGTGGTAGACTTTATTATTTTCACATAAAGACTTCTACCGCCTTTGTTTTCAGAGGTACAGCCAAGTCTCCCCCTTGCGAGTGAGATTCCCATGACGCTGCAAGTGAAGTCAATCTGTTCAGTGGCTGGAAGCATGTCCCGCTGTAATCTCCCTGGGACAGCAGGAGAAAACTGTTCACCTGCCTTTCACAATAGCATTTCCTAGTGTTCAGCGAGTCGGGAGGTATTTTCCCATAAAGCCACAGGACATAAGTCTCTGGTGTACAATCCCAAACCTGTGACTTGAAATACGTTTCCAAGCTGAGGCTGTCTTCTTTTCCGTGGATCTGTCCCAGTTCACACACACAAAAAAAAACTTGTGCGTGCTGCCGTGTGAGAAAACGCTGTCAGACTTCACTGCTCTACCCAGTCTGGGAATGCCTTCCTTCAGGCCCCTCCCTTACTGGGAGGAGTGCCTTGCTCTACAGGTGTCTGATTACCCATGCTCACTTCCTTATGGCTTGTGAGATAAGGCAGAAAACACAGTCACTGTGTGGTCAGGTACAGAGAAGCAGAGGTCCAGCTAGGATTACACTATTAAGCAGTGAACTACAGCAGCAAAGTGCTAAAGATGTGATTAGTCAGCATGACCACTTCCAGCTCCAGTATGCTAATATGCTAACATGATTAGCAGCTTATGAACGGGACTGAATTCGACAAGAAAGCAATGCGATTTTATTCACCTACCTTAAGTGTGAGCATGACCACACTGTGTGTACTGAGTGCTGACAATTTAGATCCAAACTGGAATATTAGCTTTGTTAACACTGTTTCTAAAGAGGTTTTTAAAAACTAAGGTGCTAGCTGCAAGGCAATGCTAGCATTCCATTAATAATATGTGATAAGGTAGAAAAAGATGAAAACAGGACATATAAATAACTTTCTGGGCTTTGAACTATCTATGTTGGTTAGCATAAAACTGGTCTGAAATGCTCTATAGGGTTTGGATAAAGGTCAGCAGGTGGTGGGGTAGAAAGTTCAAATTGCTGTTTCCTTAGCAACCACAGGTCACCCTTCCTGCATTCCTTCAGACTACTGGACTTTCTCTCTCTTGTTTATCTATATGTGCAAGAAACTGTTTGTAGACAAAGTAACGTTGTAAATTGTAGAGCACTGTGCCATGAAAAGCACAAACAGTGATGACTTCTGTGGTTGAGGCATTATTTTATGTAAGAGTAGTGGCATTTCACCCCACAGTAGGCTGCTCGGGTTGGTTGTGCTAGAAAGAGCCCCAATGACAGACAATGTGATGCGATCTGATATGTGGTTACAGGCCGAATATCATGTAAATGCTACAGATAAAAATACTTTTCCCCATTCACATAACTGGGTGGGGTCCCTGCCTCCCTGCCTTTGTGTTTTCACCTGTACACACACTAAAAGACACTATGCACAGCTGAGGTGCGTTTTTCTAATACCATAAAACAAACAACAATGCCACGCCACACATAATGCTGTCACTCTCAAAACAACACACAGGACCTAATTATATGCAACGTGCCCTTACACTGGTATGCCATCTGATTATGCTCACAGCCAGATCTGTTATGGTGTATTAGTAAACAATGCATGTCTTGACCTGATACACTACCCACCTAAAACCGCACCCAGATAATCTCCCACAGGAATGTCTCTGATCTGGAGCACTTCAAGTACTCCAGAGGTTTTACATATAATGTTCAGACGCATTCTATTCAACAGGATTATATAAATCACATGCTCAGGAAAATAATTTGTGTTGCCATTTCTCTTTAATGGGAAAATATCACCAATTACCTTAAAAAGCATGAACATATAAGAGCATACCAAGGCTGAAATTGAAAGTCACATTCATTCCTCTGAATGTGAGAGTTTCAAGTGGAAGGATTCCCACTTAGCTTTGGTTTAGAACTGTAGTCTACAGATTAGGATTCATGACCCATTTCTAAGGATTCATGATCAGATGGTTAGATGCCAGAGTAGACACAAATCCCCATGAGTCCCCGGTGGGTTGGGGGGGTAACTGCTGGGGAACATTGTTCTGGGTGTGGAAACAGTCAAGTGTGAAACTGGATTTTTTTGAAGTTGCCAAGTATATTAGAGCTCTACTGAAGCCTGAAAATGATAGGCTCATTAGAGATGTTTTTTCATAATAAAACATAAATAAACAATTTTCAACTTTTCAGCCACTGACATTGATAAATGGCACAATACACCAACAGCAGCCAAAAAGCCCAGCATCACCTCATACGGATATTTGGCTGCATTTTACAAAAAAAGGAATTTGTTTAACTTTACAGCAATGTGTTTGCAAAACTGGTTTGTGAAAGCACTGCTACACTCTGCAACACCATCTGCATCTGCATGCATGTGCTGCAAACATAATGCTGGGAGTATTTTAGATGATGGAGCAGCTCTGCGGGACAAACTGTGCAATGGAACTATTTCTAAATGACTTCAAGCATCTTTTTCTTTGTTAGGTTCTGTAAGAAATGAATAAAGAAATGTTCTAATACAAATTTGGATCCATTTCCCATTTGTAGGGATTCATGATCCGGATGTTAGATGACAATATCGATATCATCTGTACTGAAATATTACACCAATACCAATACTGGCACATATTGGATAACATATACACAGTTGCCAGTTTATGCGTGATAGTCAAATATGTGCAAATGCTTATAAAAAAAAAAAAAAAAAAAAAAAATCTCACCGTGCATTCCAGCTTGGGATAATATGGAGTATCCCCAATAATGTCATCCTCGGGAGGTGTGATGCGTAGGAAATCCAGGTGATCAGGCCGTGGAACACGTGAAGGGGTCTCTTGAGAGTCATCGCCATCCAGCGTCCAAATATCATCCTGACGCAAGAGGGACTCTTCTATGAAGACACAAAGAAGCATGCGGCCACAGGGCTTTGTTAATGGTTGCAGCTGTGTAAGACATCGTGCCGCAAATTAATTGGAAAAACAAGCGCAGTCGCATGTGTGATGGGTAAATAAGAAGCACCGACTGTTTTCCTGTGTAACCTTCAGGGAAACAGCAGTGACGAGAGGTAGGAAGCAGGCATCGAAATCTCTTAGCATCAAAGAGACAACAAGTGAGACCCTCTAAAGTGCAGGCTGGAGGGTACACAGCTATTTTAAATCAACACTTAGCCCAGTCTCCACCAACAACACCACCAGAAAACTACACTGATCCAATTACGAGAAAGGCTAGAGAAATCGAGTAGCCTATACTGACTAATATTAATCTGCATTCACAGCATATTCCCTGCAGCAGACACAACATTAGATCAGTCAGCATTCCTACTGTACTGCAGCAGTGGAGTCAGTTGTGGGTAGGTGTGATTAGTGTAAAACTGGTGTGTTCAGTCATCCTAAGGACCTGATGGAGCGAGAATAAAAGACCTGGGGAAGACTGCCCTCTGCTGACTGTGCAGTACAATGAGATCATGGAGAAACAGATCGACAAAATATATTTTAAAATGCAGGCAGGAACTCAGCATCTCTGTGCAGTGTTGTGTGCATTTCAAACCAGCTGACAATATTTGCTGCTCAGAGGCACACTGCACACACAGAATCAGCAGCAGCCTGCAGACCTCAGTACTGACTATAGGAACCAAGCTGGTGCAGAGAGTGCCAACACAGAATAAAAAAAACAAAACAAAACCCCAGTGTCATGTTCTTACCAAGTGCACAGAAACATGATATATCATGCCTTGATGCATGAATTCACTACCTCAAGGGAGTTGATCAAGCAAACTAAAAGAGAGGAAAAATATATATACACACAAGGCAGGACCAGAATAAAAGAGAGAAGGAGAGAACACAGAGAGGGGGAGGGTATAGATCTTGGTGACCTCAATTTCCTTCAGCTGTAAGACAACACCTTGACCTGCATGGGCAGAATTATGAGGTCTGCAGTGAGAAATATATGTCAATTCCTATCCAGCAGGAAGCAATACATCCCCTATCTCGTGTATGTGATAAGTAACCTTGAAGAGAACATACAGCACTCATTTCCAAGAACTTGGAAGTCCCCTGGAAAAGACCCCCAAAGTTTTAAAACTTAGTTATTAGAGACCACACATAAAAACTAAATGGGAGGCCTCGTTGAAATATGAAAGGGCTGACACACAATCATTCATTATGAGACAGCAGCGATGCCTGCAGTCCCACCAACTGGACTGAGAGCAGTGGGGGGGGTTGAGTAGGATTAGATTAATAACTTTTCATTATGATAATGCTGCACTGCATGGTCCCGCAGTGGGAACTGCTGACTGTGGGCTGGGATGCTTCCAAATGCAGACTTAAGTCCAGTCTGAGCCAAGGAAAGAAACTACTGATGAAAACCAGCTCTCCCCATAATTACTGCTTCATAGACAAGGGTTTAACGGACAGAATGCTATCCACCTGCAACACACACAAACATCATCACTTTTTTTTTTTGCTACATTCCTCCACGTTTCCAAAAATATTTTTTTTTTTTAACCATGAAACAACATTGAACACTTCCATGTTTACTGTTATTCTTCACCTGGTTGACAGCCAACAAGTGTTTGATTTCAATATTTGTAAAGGTGGCCGACACTGCTACCATCTGTACAGGAAGAGGAAAGAACACATCTGTCTCCCTGCCAGCAGACACACTACAGTGGAGCTCCAATGCCACTGATGTATGCCATAAATACAATATGAATAAACGCACAGACACTGCAAAGAAAAACTACACACAAATACTGATGCAGGACTCTTAGATGCATTAGGTAATGAAGGCGCAGCATTTAATAATTGGGGAGTTGATATACTGCTAGCATGCATGCACACAGTTTACCATCCCTGAGGAAAACTGCCCACTTATTACATTTAATCTCCTTCCCCGCTGCTCTAAAAGCCAAGACTGAATCAGTGTCCATAACTGAGTGAACACAGGCTGCAGATGGGAGTGTGTGTGTGTTGTGTCTGCTGGCTCACATGAAATTTGACATAAATAATGCACTAAACTGGATAATCCCAAGCGTAAGACAACATAAGTGCACCAAATATACACACAGCAAAAAGTCTGAATGCAAAGACTTGAATTGACACCATCAGAGTTTTCTGAAGAAAAAGCACAAAGGTGTGGACGACCGACCTGCTGAGAGCAGCAATTTGAAGATGAAAATCATATTGTGCAAGTGAGCAAATGCTAGACAAGACGTTTCTGTGGTTATGTAAGCATTCTGATTTTAGCAATAAGTGTGTGCTTGGTGTGGCTCAGAGACAATCTTATGTCCGAACCTGACAGGTGGATGCTGTTGTCAGGGTTGATGGATTTATCTGCCAGTCACTCCGTCAACTGTTCATCCGGTGGTAAGAGATAGTACTGTGAAAGCTGCATTGAGCACTCCAGAACAGACAAAAAAGCCCTAAAAATCACATTTTAAAAAGCCTTAAATGAACGACATTAGATCAGTCAGATACTCCATCTGCCCACAACAGCTCAAATTCACATTCTGATTTAAGGCTCAAAACAGATTTGGTCAGTGTGCCCTATTTTATCCACTAAAGTCTATAACCTTATCATTCATAGTAAAAAGAACTGGGCCATATGGCATGGTGAGTACATCTGGCAGCCTCCACCCCCATCAATCACTTTCAGCCAAGAAGGAGAATCATTGGCTTTTATATAAATCATGAAAAATTCACGATTCTTAAATCACCCAGTCTCTTTTCTGCCCATCGCGGTCATTTTTCTCCCCTCTACACGGGCTATTGGCGGGACATGGCCATCAGGATGTCTGATTGATTGGTTGGGCAGCGTTAGAGACCATAAAGACGGCCACAAGCTAAAAACTCTGGGAGGACTACTGCAGTGTCCTGCCTTAGAGCTGAAGCAGAAATGTAGCATGACACAATGCTCAGAGACATGCACTGCACAACTGAAATGCAGTAATTGCTCTGCTGAAGCTGGGTGTTTTTCCATTGTGCCTGGCAAGCCACTAATTGGGAGATGGGGAATTTGGTTAACTCCCACCAGCGAGTCTTGGTTTTAAAATAGTAGAAACACTGAGGAGGAAGACATTTAGAGCTTCACATGGTAAAAAGCAACAAGAAGCATTTAGATTGAGCATAGCTAATGTTTGTTAGCGTGGGCTAGTCATTTATTAAAGCAGACAAGTTATAATTTATAAGACAGAACTTTGTGCCCAGATTCCCTGTATGTGGTATGCAGCTTGAAGTAACTGTGCAAGGAAGACTTCATTATCTGAATACAGCTGGCCCTTGTCCTCATTGGATGGAACAATGCTGCATGGTCATGCATGCCGAGTTGAATGACAGCCATCAGTTTCATATGACCTTGCTAAAACGTACTGGGTAATCTGATTATGGTATTGGCTGCCATATGTCACAGGAATTGAGGAAGGGAACTGAAGATGGGAGTGGGGTACAGAGAAAGTCTAAGAGAGATTAATCCCCAAGCAGCCTGAAAGCTGCTTCTTCAAAAATAATCATGTATTAGCAATACTCCCATAACAAGAAATGGATCACATAAATATTTGAGATGTGACTGGAGGTGCAGTTACACTCAGCTCTATGCAGACTTAAATCACTGTCCAAGCTCAGCTCACCATTCATCATTTCTGCCCAGATGCAGTGCAGAAGCTCTACAAACCACCTCAGCAACCAATCACAGACAGACAAGGTTTGCAGCTAAGCTAGCCAAAGATTACTTTCTTCTGAATCTTCAAAATTGTTTCAGGGCTGATTGTACTTTTTAAAATACTGAGAGGTGTACGTCAACACCAAGATAACACAGAGAAAAGCAAATTTGCACCTTAGTAAATGCATTAGGCATTACATTAGCCAAACTGCAGGGCATGAACATTAGCACATAAAGTAAACAATAGAATGTGTCACTTTAAAATTACCGGCCGCATGATCACACTCATTAATAAGCACAAAAGCATCAATAAGAGAGGCCAGATTAAAGAGCCCAGATCATAATTAGTTCGACATTTGCAAACCATGAAGGTCCAGGCTCCACACTGACCCACTTAGCTCCTTTTGGCTGTTCCCTGTGATGTTCATTTATCTGCGTTAACATCTAAAGTGTATTCAGTTATCAAAAGGGCAATCGAGTAAACAGCAGAGGGAATTCATTTAAAATTAAAGCCTTTGCTTTGGGACTTGTGGAGCATGTGGACAGTATGATGCAAGGTCTTGGTTTTAATATTTCTTTGGAAACCTGCTTGAAATATAAAAACCGATCAGGAGAAAAAGAAAAATAACGGCAGTCAAATTTCATACATTTTATATTGTGGCTATGTAGGGAAGCACATAAAACAACTTCCTTTCACTGGGTGTTGATCCTGATCACTTCCACATGAGCTATTCTGGACTATTTATTTCTCTATCTGCCCCTTAGTTTGGCTCCAGCTCATCTCTTTTCTCCCATCAGCCACCGAGATGAGCATTGTTGACAAGTGCGTGTCGGCCTGTGTGTGATGTAACTCAAAGACCCCAAGTTCCTTAAAAAAATATTCAGCACTGTCGCTGAAGTGTGGGGAAAGTAGCTGCATAGACAGACATAAAAATAGCTAAATATTGCCTGCAGTCCACGAGTGCATTAAATAATCAATGGAAGGCCATCTGTTTGCTTTTGGAGATTAGAGTGAGGATTTTGAATGGGATCTTTAACCATGTTACAGAGATACTAAATTTAATAAGACAGCCTCACTGAAAGCAGCATAAACTTGGATCGTGCAGTCTGGGGTGGTTCCAGTAAAAGCAGGTAAAGCTGAAACCCACACTGAGGGTAAACGGTGACAGAATAGCATGACCACAGAGCTAAACACAGGCTGGGAGAAGAGAGAGAGGAAAATCGTCATCAGTGAGGAAAAGTCACACTGACATCATTGAACTCAGCTTATTCCATGTATGGCTTTGCAAAGATTACACAGGGAACGCCGTGGGTTTTCAATCCCATTATTTCCGTCATTGTCAGAATCTCATACAAGAAGACAGATTATTACAGGAGGAAATGAGATGTACAAATAAGGAAATTCTAATCCATTCTGTTTTCTTCCTGCCTGCTGAATCCCTGATCCAAATTGGCAATGCTTGAGTTACTACTACACTCATGAGAACTCTGCTCAGGTTGAACTCTGTGTCAACTTTATGCCTTTGATCCAGGAGACTCTTACTAATCTTCCCCGCAGTGCTGAGAGAGTTAAAATAGATCATTAGTGAAACTATTCTCGGGCCCAGCTTGCCCCTTGTGCAACTCTGTTGGGGAGTTTTTAATTTGTGGCCACACATCAAATCCCAAAGCAGAACCCAGCAGTCACAAACTAAGAGGACTAAGAGAGCCTGGCCTGACTAGTTTATTAGAATTACAACAGCAAAATACATCTCTGTGTGTGGAAGATGTTTGTCAGTTACAATGTTGCAGATTAACTCGGCATACATCTCAGGCACCGTATGTGACACCCACAGATACACAAAGAATCCCTTTCAAGGTGTCTTTTTGTTGTTCTGCTCTTTGAAATCTAGCGTCTGCAGTGCCAGTCGAAGGGCATCTTCTAACAAAAAATGGTTTTAAACTACTGAGAGAGTAAAAGCATTTGCATCAAGGCAGGGTGTTTGAGCATGAATCGCTGTGTTAAATGCTTGATTTCTGACAGCTCACCTGTTGTTGTGGAATTGCTGGAGGAGTTCCATTTGCAGTTGCTTGGCGGCCTGCTGAGGTTCAGATCCAGCCGAGTGACGGTCCGTTTATTGCCATTTTTGTCTATGATCTCAGAGAAGATTTTGGGTTCATCTGTGTTACTGGAGCTGTCTTGATCAGGGTCAGTGTCCTTATCTGAAAGGAGTACAATGCGGTGATTGAGTTGCGGGCTTTCCTGTTTGGAAGACAGAGGGGACAGGACTGGGGACATGCTCTGGAGGCTGTTGGAGGCTGGGAAAGATGTGCTGAACACCCCAGCGAGGGAAGGGGAAGAGGGGCTATTTTTGTGGGATTTGGGCAAGGGCTCAGTGGTGTTGTACAGGGGCAGTCGTAGCCCCTCAGACAGTTTGTTACATGACTTTTCCCCTCTGACCCTGTTCGGCCCTCTCCACTCTTTATAGTCTTGTTGGCCTTTGCTAGATTCAGGGTGTGGCACAGCCCTGTCTGGACTTGTGTGACTAACATGTTGCACCCTCCCTTCTACATCCTGCACTCTGGCAACAACCCTGACTCCAGCATTCCTCTGGTTGATTTCACTATAAAGCTGTTGAGCTGACTTGATTGCTGATGCATCCTCAACTACCATGTCAACTGGAGAATCGAATCTTTTAAGCGGCCTAAGGTTACTTCCACTTTCTCGCCGGGTCAGACCCTCCATTAGGCTGCAAGAAGATGACTGGTAACCCAGTTCGCCATCACACTCTGAGAAACAAAAATCTATGTCGGGGTCAAATGTACGATTGTCCTCCATGAAGTCCCAGCCCTCACGGGTGATCTGGAAGGGTTCCTCCATTGGCAGGATGGGGTTACTGACAGGACAGACACAAGAGCCGACGACTGGGCTCTCAGACACATGGCCAGAAGCCTTGGTACCTGGCATCCGCTCCACTTCCAAATCCGCACATACAGCCAAACTTTTCTCAGTTGGAGGCTCAAGACACGGCTCTCCACCTTGAGTTTTCTTTTTTATCTTACTGTGCAGGAAATTCTCCGCGCTGTCAAGCTTCTTCCCCCCTAACTTCTTCATCTTTTTACTTTTAGGCACACCTCGCTTCTGCTCTGGAGACTGATTGAGGGAGTAGATGCTGCTGCTGAGAACCTGACCGCCCAGATGAACGTCTTGACCCTCCATGTACTCCTGGAGCTTCCCATCCTGGTTACCCATCCTGACTTTGTTCCTGCAATCCCTACACAGTGATAACAACTGCGCCAGCAACTGGTGGTGCTCCGCCACCAGCCAGCAGAGCTCTGCAACTGCTTTCTTTGTTGCCTGCTGGGAGGTGAGCAGTTCGCCTGGAAAGTCAGAAGACTGGCCTCTTTGTTTGGACACTGCAAGATCCTCCTTTCCCCGGTCACGGTCATTACCAGCCTTGTCTGAACGAGGGGCGCGGCTCTTGTACTCGAAACTTGGGGCCCGCCTCTTGGGGAAATAAAGGCTGATGTTGCTTAGCTCACGGATGGGTGCATACAGAAGCAATACAGTGTGGGTGCCCTCCATGATGGGTGCCATATTAATCACTCAAGCACTGTGAGTATGCGGATGGACTCAGCTCGGACTGCAGAGGAGGATCTCTGGCTATTCATCATTTGGTCTGTCCAGATTCTGTCAGAAAGAAAGTAGCACAGAGTGATAAATCTGCCTTTGGATAGACAGTTTATGTTCAAGTAACATACCTGTCCTGCTAAAGACATGCATTACCGCCACATACCAGACTTTTTGTTTTCTTCTTTAGGATGAAGAATTAACTAAATGAAAGCCTTTAATCCAAGACAGTGCACTGCTAGGGTATGCTACATCACAACAGTCCTTTCACAAACAGGAAGCTTCCATATTTCAATGTCACATTAAAAGCTGGACACAATCCAGCAATCATGCATTTAAGAAGAAAGCTCCTAACCCCAACCCCACCTCCATCCTCCTGTCCATTGTTGTGTAAGTGGATGAAACATTTTCAAACCGCAGTTCATCAACATTTCACAAGCTGCCGCATTTAAAAAAAGAAAGAAAGAAAAAAAAGCCTTGCCAGTGTCACACAAGGTGACGACACACGCCGAGCCCCTAGCAGGCGGCCAGCAAAGATGTTTACAAGCAAAACAAGCTTTCACTCGGCTTCCACACGCTTGCCCTCCGCATTTCGCCTCATGTCTCAGCAGTTTATATGATAACATAATCCGATGGGTTACTGTCACCTTGCAGGAAACACGAGTGTTAAGATGGCAGCATAACTACACTACCCTGAAGGCTTTCGGGTTACAGCTGCCCACTTACAGGTGAAAACCAGCGAACATTTAGTTAAATTAGAATTTTAATTATCTTGAATTACATTTTTTTTTTTTTTTAAAAAAAGCGAATCTTCTTCAAGAGCTTCGGTGACGTTTAATTATCGTTAACCAGAAGCTGAAAGTGCGCTACAATTACCAGCACCTGCTGAAGGTTGAAGCAGTTGCTAAAAGATAGTTAGTTACTTACCCGTTTTAGTGGCATGGCAAATATTTCTTCACATCTTCTGCGGTGCAGCCAGCCAGTGCCGAGTGCTCACCGCTGCTTCTCTGGGCTCGACAGTCCTGATTGACTTCCGTTTAGTCCAATAGGGAGAGCCGCCGCTGGCTCTCTGCTCTGTGATTGGTGCCTTAGTGTTTATCCACAGCCCACATTTTGAGTCAGTGCAGCTGCGGCTTGCAGGTAGGCCATGTGATGGGTTCGCTGTGTACTTCGGACAGGGACTAAATGAAGTGTGGCTGTGCTTCAGCGATGGCAACTTTGGCAGCAAATACTACTGTTTTCTAGGATAACCTTGAAGAAAAATAAGCGAATGCGAAAGCGTCGCAATTGGCCTTTGAATGACCTAACTAATGTTTACAAAACAGTGACACCTGGTGGCCAACTGTGAAAAAAATGTAATGAAATTTTATATATATGACAAAACTATGTGTAGAAAATTAGATAGAATATTCAAAATGTATATTAAATTGAATTCTAAGCGGCTTGTCCAGGATGCCTGCTTTAACCTATTACAACTGGGATAGAGCAAGACAAGTGTTTTCAGAGTAAATAGTCTGGGACCTAGGCAAATAAATGACCACGGAAGTCCATGCATGGCTGTGGAAAGCCAGTTTGTAAAGTTTCTATCCAAGCTCCAAAACAAGCTCTAAGCAAGATTCTGATAATAAACACATAATTAGAACAAGTGTCACAGCCTAGGTCGAACATGGTTAGAGTCGGACCTATGTCCACTAACTACCGTTTTGCAAGCTTGCCATCCTTCTTCTGGATAAAGTGATGTGCTCTCTCACATTTCCTGTATCGTCTAAATGGGTTGTTGTGGTTAGTGAGGTTTCGGAGATACAGGCGCATTTGGACATTTGCATTTGTTGCGAGTTAGATTTGCATTGTTGGAAAACTAGAGAGCTGCAGAAGGGCTGTTTCTACAACGATTTCTACCCAACGAGTTTAAGGTTTATCCTTAAAAACATAAATTGGCGTTAATATGGTCGTGATTGATTACATTAATGCTCATACAAATACTTCTGCATAACTTTGAAATATTACTTAGTCCTTCGGATATACTTTTTAAAACATCACAGGAAGAATAAGATGAGGAATAAAGTAACTAAGTAGATATGGTGCAATGAATGGTGAAAGGACGCCATGTAGAGCTGGTCTTAGCAGTTTGGCGCACTGACGCTAGAGGGCAGCATCTCATCATGTTGGGGCGCCTGCGTGTTTATTCGCTGTAGTTATGGAGATGAGCGCGCTTCATTATGCTTATGACCAACCTTTGGGTCACCAAAACGACCGCTGTCACACATTATAAGCGACAAGTCTTACTTTGCGTTCATTAATATGTAATTGAGTTAATCAAATATCTGATAAATAATTTACAAGTGAGGTAGTAGTTGTGCAAGAACCCCCCCCCCCCCCCCTTTATTTTTTTTATAAAAATAAATAATAATAATAAAAAAAGCTCTCTTACGACATCATAGCAAATGAGGGAACGTTGTTCTAGATTTGGGCTGATTTTGGAAGATGTTTGCACTTCAGCGGTAGCAGTGACATATTCTCTATACAAAAGCCATATCCACGCTTCCTCAAAGATTTAGAAATGATCGGTAAACTAAAAAAAAAATAGAAAACGATAAATAAATAAATAAATAAATGAATAAAAATCCCGTCCTCTGCAGGGTGAGTGCAGGACCCTCCACACTGAAAGCCTGTGCGGGTAGTGGGGTGCTGACCATGGTGCTGATCTGGAAATGGCAGCTCGCGTTAATTTCTTGCGTGCGCCGTGGTGGGGGGGAAACGCGCTATACCCCACGCGTTAGCATGCGTGTCGGGAAAGAAAATAGCTTTAGATAGAAAGCGCGTGACTCGATTTTTTGAATATTCCCGCTTGTGCTAATAAGGTCTGACGGTGACGTCGAAGACACATACCCCCCCTCTCCAGCATCTTTCGCTACAGGACTCGGCTTCTCCCCGTTTCCCCGCCACGCACCCGTCCCCAGTTGCTCCAGCCCACCGATGCTGACACACACTCCTCCTCCGGGCGGCGAGCACAGGGGCGTGAGCACAGGGGCTTTTGAGTGACACATGCTGCGGTAGTCTCCCGCTGTATGGCCGTGGATTAGCTATATGCTAATTTCGACAGGAGAAGGGAGCCAGCGGAGTCTGAAGAGGCTCCTTTGCAGCCATGGCTGAAGGTGGAGAAGGAGAGGATGAGATCCAGTTCCTCAGAACTGTAAGTACATTACTTGTAAGCGCTGCTCTGATGGCTGTGGGAATATGTGTAGCTCTGTGTGTGTGTATGTGTGTGTGAGAGATTATTCCTGTCGATTGGCTGCCACTTTGCTTTACTGACAGATGTTATTTTGTCATGTAGCTTTCGATAACCCTCTCCCTTCTTTGCACATCTCACAGGCGTTGACAGTGCCCTATTGTTTTGCGCATCGTTCTCTGACAGCTATTGTGTTTCGTACAATCTCTGCCGTTAAGAAGTTCACAGCGGTATTTTCCCCCCTCTTCTGCTGACAAACTTACCTGTTATCATTATGTGGTAACAATTTGGCAGGTCGAGCTCTGCGATCCAACTTAAAATGGCTCACTGAATCCAGAGGCTTCATTGTTCTGTCAGCGTCAATTGAATTGTTTTTGAAAAGAAAAAAATGGACCTCTGAACCAGTGTGCTGTATAATGCACTAACGTGGTAGCCTGGCAGCGTACACTGCCTGTCCAGACAGTCGCCCCAGGGTTCCTGTGCAGCAGCAAAGGTCTATGCAAATGAACTAAGAAGGAGAATCTTTGCAATAATCACAGTCTCACTGCAGCCAAGCTAGATTACCAACGCTGTCTTACTTGTCGGAGACAAAGCTAACATAAACAGACAGTACTGTATGCTCATTAAATAGTGTATGATTAGGATTAAACGGGCTGAAGACTATTTTCTCTCCTTGGCTCTAGCTCCGCACTACAGTGGAAATATTTGCCAATAAGTGGAAATGGATTTCTCTAGCTGAGGATGGGTGTTTAAGCTCGTAAATATCTAGCTGTGTTTGGACTGAGAGGAACGCTTTCTACTGCTGACAATGATAGATGTTGACACAACGCGCTCATCCACGAAAAAACGCACCGAGAGGCATATCATACCCGAAAAATTACACGCTAGTCTTGGATAGATGAAGGAGCGCAGCACCTGGAGGTCTTCCAGATAGACCCAGAGACAGTAGGAGGTGTTCGGTTGCACACACCACTGGCACTGCTGCTTGTGGTTTCCCTTTATTAAGCTGCTTACAGATGCACAACCTGCTGTACTTGGAGGCACACACAGTGGCGACGTTGTTGCTGTGTTATGCAGATTACAGCCTTTTTTAAAGTCTTGAACAGAGGCGTTTTAAATTACATTTTAATTAGTGATGAGATATTTTACTGACGGTGTCAACAGCAGCGTCAGATAATTAGAGACTGTCCAGCTTTAAAACGTGACTTTAGAGGCATGAGCAAGACAGGAAACCACAATGCAAGAATGCCCCTTCCTTTTCACTCAGAAAAGGAAGGGGCATTTGCTCATTTGCCCTGCAGCCCCCCAACCTTTTAGCCACAGCACATAGAGGTCACCACATCAGCATGTCTGCCACTTCAAAATAGACCTGACATTTCAGCACCGTTTCTTCTCTTTTCCGGCCTTGAATTTAAATGCCACAAATCCAGAGTTAAGATTTTTAAAGTCAACCTCAGGTGAGAGTTTTGGAATTGGTGGATTTTTTCCTTGCTTGGCTCTTTGTCCAGTTTATTGGCGCGTCACTGAGCAATTTTTGTAAACTCTGGAAGCAGAAGCAAGATGACACTGACCAATAGAAAACTGCTGTTGCTGTTTTTTTTTGTTTTTGTTTGTTTTTTTAGCAGCTTGTTGCATCCGTCCACACAGGGAAGCGTCTGGCAGAATGGACGGTGTCGGGACGGCGGGCGCATGCTTGGTGCTCATGAGTGTAAAAGTGTGAGTGTGCGCTTTTGTGTGCGTTTGGAATGCAAATGCGGAGCTGTAGCTGTGTGGTGCAGTCAGGCTGCACCAGACGTGCCACAGCAGAGCACAGTGCAGAAATTATTCATCAGTCCAAGTAAGGCACAGCTGAACCGCTCGGTGTAGAGGAGCAGAACAGATACGCGCGCGAGGATGTACGGGCAATGAAAGCAGTCCTGCAGAAACAAATGCACAGTTGGATGCACATATGCCTATCTAAAACATCACACACACACACACACCCACGGTGACTATTCTTGCCTTTGCACCGATGTCACTTAGTATAAGCGCAGATATGCTGAGGCTGTATTTCTTCCTTGCGTTGAAATGTTGACTGTTATTTGAGACGGGGAGCTTGATAAAGCAGTTCGCAAACTGCCTTTTCTCTAACAACACAAAGTAATTTCCCTGGAGTGGTAGCAGAAATTACCCCTGCCGGACTGCTGCCTATAAACCCAACACAGTGGGAGGAAATAAAAGGAAGAGAGGGAAAGAGCAGGGATATCTCAGCCACGGGTAATTTGATGTTACAGGAAGAGGAACGGTGCTGATTGTGAGCCAGGAGACTCAGACAAAAGCTTCCCCCACAAACTGCTGTTTAATGTCTAAGGGTGCGAGGGGCTGTGCAGAGACTTTAATAAGTTCTGCATATTCCACAGGCATTGTGTTCGCTCTGTTTGCAAATGTCCTCAAATGCACCGGCTCCATCAGCAGTGGCTTTGTAATAGGCCCTATAGTGAAAAAATATCAGCTTATGGTCACATTGCTCAGGCTGCTCATTATATAAGGGTAGTTTTTTAAATGAATTGCTTGCCTGCTCTGTGTGTGTTGTGTCATTAGAGCAGAAAGAAGAGGGGGAATAAAGCAGGGGGGGTCTTAAGAAACTTTCGGTCCTGATGCTCGCCGCTCTTCTCGCTTTAATTCTCGAAAACCACCCTGAGAAGAAGGCTTGTTAGCCGCACACAAGGGCAGGTGCACAGCTTCGCTGATGGAAGTATCCCTGCTAGGCTAATATCAAATTCTGGGGATCTATTAGCAGTTTGAGTAGGAGTAGCGACTTTGAAAAGGCCAGACCTGAGCTGTGACTAATGCGCTGTGGCAGCGCTCGGCTTGTTTATGTGAAGGCACTGGCCTCACTTTGCATCCAGGCGATGACTGCCAGCGCAGCAGCACAGAAGAAGCAAAGCAATGAGCTTAAACAAGCAGCACCAGAGAGAGAAAAAAGAAAGGAGTCTGTAATCTCAGTAAAACACTAATTTCGAGTGTGCCGTGCACCGGCGGCCTCGGTGCCAGAGGTCGCTCCTCCTGTGCGTCTCCTTTCTGCTCCTTTGCTGCTGTTGCTCTTTTCTCCTCCGTGTTCTTCTTCAGCTCCTCTCCCCGCGGCTGAACTTTCATTTCCCTCTAATCGCATAGTAGTGAACAACTGCAGCTGTGCACGTTATTATCACGTGAGCCGGGCTGCATGTCTTTCCTGGAGGATGTCATCTGCAATTTGAGATAGTAGCGAGAGTGCGAGGGTGAAGGAGCCTCACGCTGATCCAGAGGCAACCAAAGGTGCCCTTGTTCTGCAGTCAGAAACTTTCAAAAGTGCACGACACCATCTTTCCTTATAGCTGAGAGTAGGTTCCTGCCAACCATTCATCATTCATATATCCATACTGGGGTACTTGTTTGTGCAGGGTTTGAGTGCCACAAGTATGGCAGGCTTGCACTGTCACTCACTTGGTCTTTGTATAATTATTAGAGATGACCATGAAATTATTCCACGGACGGGAAGTTCGGTTCAGCACATCACCGCATTCTGTGTGACACTAAGGAGGCGAGCTTTAATGCTATTATGATGAGTGCTTCTGTCATTTCACGGTTGAATTAAAAAAGTAATAGCTCACTTTTGTTAGTGAGCGAAAGGCATTTCGAGTATAATGGTGCAGATTTTGAGCGCGGGGAAAAAGCTTTGTAAGGAAGCGATTTTGAAAAAATGTCTTCGTTTGTTGCTCCCCATCGTATTGCCTTACTGGTGTTTGAGGTTTGTGTTTTTGACAGCTGTTGGAAGCAGAGAACTGATGTTTTGTGTGAAAGCTTGCCTTTCCACGTTTGCGTACTTAATTCTTATTTCTGCATTGCATATGCATTATATGCATATCACTGCTCAAATACGCACACCTTCCCGAGCCGCAGACAAACATATAGCCTCCGTCACACTCCCTCTCATAAAAAACTCAACTTGCAGAGCGATAAGTTGGTGTGAGGTTAAGAGTGTAATTGTTGTTCAGCAGGAGGCTGTTTCTCTGTGTTGCGTGATGAAGATGGACAGATCAGATAGGCCTGTGATGTTGAGGGAATTAAGCCAGAGGGCCTGCCCAGAGACAACACAGTGTAAAGCTGCTGTAATGAGCTATTGATTGTGCCACCAAATGAAGAAATTTCCTCAGCAATGTCAGTGGCGTGCGGTAAGCAGGCCTGATTGATCTGGCGTTTCCGATATTGAATGTTTAATAAGGCAGTGTAGAATCTGTATTGTGACTGCTGGAAAACATCAGAGGGAAAAAGGATGAAATTCAATATGCTTGAAGATTTTTTTTTATAATTAAATTATGAAAGGATGTGAAAAGTGATCTGTTTTATCTCTTGATTTTCTTATTGGAACTAGCATACATAATAAAATTCACTGTAGGGTTTTTATCACTTTCTTTTCACATGCTTGTTTAAGCCATATTTGTGTAAAACAAACAAATTTCCATTTAAATCCACACTAACGTACACTTTATTCCCCTGAACTGCGTTTTCCCAACACAGTTCACTTTATCCAGAAACAAAATGATTTTCCTTCTTAACTTTACAAACAGCATAGATGCATTTGAGTCACGGCCCAACAATTGACTGGAGTTAAGCAGCAAAAGCCTTAAACACCATAAGTCAAAGGAAGCATAAGCCTCATAGGTTCCACCTCCTCCAGCCACTGTTAGCCTGTTGGTTGCTGTTGCCTCCTCCATCATTACCAGGGCCGTCTCCCATCTCTCTCTGGGCTTCTCTTTGCCGCTGCTTCTTGGCAGTTAATGTTGGCTCGCACACTCAAGCATATTCTGTGTTGCAGAATATGCTTTACTCTAAAAAGCTGTAGCTATCTATTAGTCATTGATTGTAGAAAATCTGTGATACAGATTTCTGCTTGTGAGGCAGTTCTTGGCTTTTCCTCTTAAGTACTTTTTTTCTGAACTGTTTTGTCTCAGAGCAGTATATAGCAGAAAAACTGAAATCTATAAAGCCCCACTGGTGACTTTGGTGGTCACAATTTTGTTTATGTGTAGCAGAAACTGCAGTTAATTTAAGAGTTACCTGAGGCTTGCACCAAACAAGGTCAATCTCCATAAGCAACGTGAAAATGGCCAAATTAGCAGCACAAATAGAGATATTTACACCCTAATATCAAAAATCTGTTTTGCTCTCTTACAGCTAATGTCATAAAAACTATACAGTGGATGACTTTGTATATAGAGTCCTGTGAAAAACTAAGTGCACCCTGTGATTCAGTAGTTTGTAGAACCACCTTTAACAGCAGTAACTTGAAATAATCATTTTCTGTATGACATTTTCAGTCTCTCATGTCACCGTGGAGGATTTGGCCCACTCGTTGCAGTCATTCTGTTTGATTCAGATTTGCTGGTTCTTGGGATCGTTGTCCACTTGCACAGCCCCCTTTGGGCCAAGCTTTAGCTGTTGGACAGATGGCCTTGACTCTAGAATACTTTGGTAAACAGCAGAGTTTATGTTGAATCAGTGACTGCAAGGTGCCCAGATCCTCTGGTTGTAAAACAAGCCCAACTCATTACCCCTCCATCACCATGCTGATAGTTGATATGTGCTAATATGCTGTGTTTGGTTTTCATTAAATGTGGTGCTATGGCCAAACATCTCTACTTTGGTCTTGTCTGTCCAAAAGATATTGTTCTGGAAGTCTTGTGATTTGTTCAGATGCATTTTTGCAAACCTAACCTGTGCTGTCATGTTCTTTTTAGAAAGAGGAGGCTTTCTTCTAGCAACACTTACAAACAAGCCATACATGTTCAGTCTTTTTCTAGTTGTACTGTCGGGAGCTTTAGCATTTAATATGCTGAGGCCTTTAAGAGCCTGAGATGTAGCAATTGGGCTGTTTTTACAGTTTCTCTGCAAAAAAGTTTTGCACAGTCTGACCTTGGGGTGAATTTGCTAGGACGTCTACTCCTGGGAAAATAGCGGCATTCTGTTAACACACCTTAATGCTCAAAACCAACAACCAACTCCAGAAACTGCTGGAACTCCTGCTTTTATAGAGGTGCTTACACTTGTTTATGATCAGTTAATTAAGGTCATTTGATTAGCAGCACCTGGCTGCTGCTTACTCTCCTTATTCCCATGGAAGCATTAACAGTGCACTTAGCTTTTCAGAGAACCCTGTGAAAGCTTTCTTTTTCACATGGCTGTAACTGTGTAAGTTGGCCGCTTGAAATTCGGTTAATACAGTGTGAGTTAAGACCAATGACTCTAAAAAACGTTGCACCCCACTTTAAAAGCATTATGGTATAATTAGAATCAAACTTATGAGAAAGGAGACCCCTTGAACATAAATCAGCGTGATGAGAACTGCTGATAATGAAAGAAAGCATCTTTGGAAAAAAATTATCTGAGGAGATTTTTTAATTTTAACCTGACCCCAGTCCCATCCGCTAACATGGAGGAGGCGGGGTTTATGACCTATTCTGCAGCCAGACACCAGGGGGCGATAGAGACGTTTTGGCTTCATTTTTGGGGAGCTGTCGCATGGTCCATGTTTTCTACAGTCATTAGCTGTGTCCCAATTCAGGGGTGGCATCCAGTTGGGACACAGCTAAGGTGGCAGTTCAGTTTTTGTGTTAAGTACATGCTTACAAGCTAATCGCTCACTAGCCAAAGTAGCATCGCATTTATTGTGACATTTAATCTGGCATGCAACTTGCTAGCCAAGTTAGGTAGCTAGCGCAATACCTTAGAGAGGTTTACTGTTTACTGCCTCATCCAAATACTTTTGAAATTTCAAAAACACTACAGTGACTAAAATCCTGAACTCTAGGCTTCAGAACAGCAGTCTGAAAAACAGTGGTAATTACCATTTTTTATACACAATTATATACAGTCATTCCCATGCTTAAATTTTAGCTAAATTATAGTTACAGGTTTCACATACAAGGGTCAGTTCTACAGGCAGAAACATGGGTGTGCCATGGGCTCCCCAGTTTCACCCATCGTGGCCAATTTGTACATGGAAGAAGTGGAAAAGAGGGCGTTGCTATCCTACCCTGGAACACCACCAAGCCATTGGTTCAGATATGTGGATGACACCTGGGTGAAAATCAAATCTCAGGACGTACTACACTTCACGGATCACATTAACTCGGTGGACCAACACATCAAATTCACCAGGGAGGATATGAAAAGTGGCAGGTTAGCCTTCTTAGACTGTGAGATTTCCATCAGTAATAGGGGACATCTAAAAGCTGACGTGTACCGTAAACCTACGCATACGGATCAGTATCTAAGGTTTGACTCTCATCATCCACTGGAGCACAAACTGGGTGTCATCAGGACGCTACAACACAGAGCGAACACCATCCCCACTGACACAGCGGCCAGGGAGGCAGAAGAACAGCACATCAAGAAGGCCCTGAGTAAATGTGGCTATCCCAGCTGGACTTATGTCAAAGCTGGGAAGGCACCTAAAGAAAGTTCCAGCCGATCCAGGAGAGAAGGACAACCGCCGCCCAGGCGAAAACCTGTAGTGATCCCATATGTGTCAGGAGTATCGGAACAGTTGAGACGCATTTTTTCTAAACACCGGGTCTCTGTGGCTTTTAAACCCCAAAATACGCTGCGCCAAAAACTGGTCCACCCCAAGGATCGGGTCCCCCGACACAAACAGAGTAACATTGTGTACGCTGTTAAGTGCCAGGAGGATTGCCAGGATTTATACATCGGGGAAACCAAACAACCTCTAGCGAAGCGGATGGCACAACACAGAAGAGCAACCTCATCAGACCAGGACTCTGCAGTTTATTTACACCTACAGGCCAGTGGACACTCTTTCAACGATGAGGATGTACACATCCTGGAGAGGGAGGAACGCTGGTTTGAGCGCGGAGTCAAGGAGGCCATTTACGTGAAAAGGAAAGACCATCTCTGAATCGAGGAGGGGCCTAAGGGTACATCTTTCGCCATCTTACAATGCTGTGATTGCAGCCATTCCCCAACTCTCTGTGAATGGTACTCATGGCCATTGATCAGTGTTCTTTGATCAGTGGGTTTTGGTCAGTGATTGTTGATCAATGGTCATGGGAATTTGCATAATTATGATTAAGGAACTGACCTCACAGCCCATTGTTCCTTCAGTGGGCTGGTTTCAGTCATTATGCAAATGCACTGTTTATAAGGTTTGGGGAAACCTGCAGTCAGCTGAGACTGAAGAAGTCACTTGGATGAGTGACGAAACGTTTCTCCCACAAAACGCTACGTCCAGATGAACAGATTCAACTTTTGGAGAATTACAGGTTAATCTTTGGCAAGGCTGTTTCCTTCTTCCTTTAGTCTTCCTGTTAAGCTAAATCTAGTGTTTAGCTAAATATTTAAAAGGCTTGATACCGGAAGCTACTTTCTCATTTAAATCTCGGCAAGAAAGGAAATACAAGTTTAAAAAGCACTGCTTGTAGTGGTCATTTAGTTTCTCATTCACTTCATAATTTTAGTTGTTTTACAGTAACGTGTGCTGCATGAGTTCTATCATTCTGCAAAGAGTTTGCTGCCTTTTTGCTCAAAATGTATTGAAAAAAAATCACCTTCCCAGTTTTAATTAGCTGCAGGAATAACACCAAATCCGCCCAGTGAGAAAACATTTGGCTCATTTAAAGTGTTTGCCAAACAAGACAGATGTTCGTCTGAATCTGTAGCCATGAACACGGTGCAGTATTCACTGAAGATTTATACATCAGGTGCATCAGATGGAGAAAAAATTAAAATGAAAACAGATGTACTGATGGCCTTTACTGCTGTGTCTGTGAATTCAGTAAAAAAAAGAAATGGTACATTTGTCAGGTGACACAGTCTGCTGCGAAGCTAAGATGTTTTTAAGATATTCCTACTAGGGCTGGGCCATATCATACCGTTCACGGTAATACCGGTGTAATTTTGGGCAACGATAGGAAAATGAAATATCGCGATATATATATAAAAGCAGCGCATGCGCAGTGCCTATGTTTACATACGCACATGGCAGCGACGCAGAATGAGAAGAGCGAAAGTGGATCGTTAAATGAAGCGGATGAACCAGAATTGGTTTGTAAAACTGCTGCAACTTCAGTGGTGTGGAACTGGTTTAGCTTTCAGATACACAACAAAGCACTATTTTTGGTAGAGCATGCTAGCGGGCCGTCGTTATTACCATGTTGTTTGGAAAATATGGCACACTTAAAATCAATCCTTTGATTTTTCTGAAAATCAACAGTGTCCCTTATAATCCCGTGTGCCTTATGTATGAATTCTGGTTGTGTTTACTGACCTCGAAACTATTTCATGTGGTACACCGCGCTCGAAAATCTGTCAAATGTTTTAGTACAACTTTGCTAAGCTATGAAGCCACACCGCTTGATGGATTGTCGGAGGGCTATCGTAGGCAGAAGCCTCGCGGAGTGATACGTACTGTGCTTCAACATAATATTACCGTATTGTGTGTGTATAACCTCTTTTTAAGTTTTGTGGATATTATACATGGTTTTGCTGAGGATATGTCGGCCAGTTTTCACTGGAAATGCCTTTTGGTTAAACTGTCAGCAAGGAATTTGCACTGTTACAGTTTTTATATAACTTTAATGCACATAAAAAACAGCTGCTTGTTTAAGTGAAAATACATTGATGGTGTTTTTTGCACTAATAAAGTTGTGGAGTTGTAAAGTATTTTGTCTAGTGTCAATTATATCATCAGTTATATCGTTATCGCAAATTTTCAAATGTATATCGTGATAAATATTTTTGGTCATATCACTCTGCTCTAATTCCTACCTGTGCAGCTGATAGGCCTGTTACCACAGAAACAGGGTCAGTGTTTCTAACATTTTACCATGAATAAAAAATCATTAAAACTCTTACTACTTGTGCTTGTGAATCATTCCCCTCCTACATAAAGCAGGTCTGGGATCTAGCGCAATTATGTCCAATGTTCTGTCTCCCCACCGTGCCTTTAATAAACCATTTAGAGGAGTGTTTACTGCTGCAATCTGCTGCTGTTGAGGCTCACATCGCAGAACAAAGTTAAGATCCTTTTTCCAGATTTTTTTAAAGCGAACCTTGACAGTTATCCAAACTGTAACGCCAGGTCGTTATGCTTTTGGGTAATACACTTCCAGCCATGTCACCTGAGCATGTCAGTGAAGAATCTTGACTGAGTCGACCGAGGGAGTGTAATTGGGTAATTTGCGGGATCGCATAGGTGCATCCAGGTGCAGCAACAATTGCTATGCTGAGAAAATCCCACCTCCAGGCGGGTGCCAAAGTTTCGGCCCTTTCAACTGATATTGACAGCGGTAGCGTTACTCATAAAAGATTCATACCTCTTTAACAACCCCCGCGTCACACCACGCCAACACAGACAAGGAGGCATCACTCTTTTTATTGGGTCTTTTTGCTGCAGAGTCAACAATGTGTGTTATAAAAAAATAAAGTACTATTCTGCCCCAGCAGCAAGCGAGGCAGGAGATTCATGCTCTCCAGCAAAGACAATCACAGCAACACACATGCTTGCTGACACATATCCAACTTACCAGTGCCATGTTATATTTTTAGTTTTCAAGTGCATTCACTGCATTATACTGTAGCTTTTTTGTGTGCTCTACTTTCTGCTGGGACTCTGCAGTGCTTCAGTAAAGAGGCAACCTTTATAGCTAGGTCTGTGTCTAAGCCTGCAGGTGAGAAACGCATAGAGATGCTGGAGCTTTTGTATCCTTCTGCCCTGCTGAATATCTGCAGCATTGCTCAGCCCTCAGTAACACTCACTCCCAGCTCAAAGAAGTGTTACTGTGGCAGTATAACTGAGGAGCTGACACTACAACTTTCCCTTAATACGCTCTTAAGAAGCTCTTCCTTAAATGTATGACAAGTCAGAGTGCTATGGGCTGATTTTTTTTTATGCAGTAATAGTTACTCTACAAGAGGCTGCCACTGAACGTTGGAATTAGATGCTGTTTTCTGCACCAACACCTGCATTTTCATGACATGCACTGAGGTGACATGACTCCAAATTTGGTAACTGCTACTAATTCAAGTCTCTTTACCTCAGGATGCTTTTCTCTACACTTGTACGCTCCTCTACTTTGAATCACAGCGGTGCTTTTGACACCCAAACCCTTCACCTGGTCAGCATCACAAGTCCTTGAACAAATCGAGTTTGACACAGTGATGCCTCAGCTGTAGTTTAATCTTAACTCTCTCCTGTGCCAGGGGCACATTATGGCTATGCTCACATGCATGGAGATGAGCGCTCTGAAGAATTTTCATCATCCTTAAAGGACAATGGATATTTTTATCCTGGAGAAGCTGACACTGTGATCACTGTTAGAGCATATACAGTGTAGGAGACAAGTGGAATACTGTCAGTCTCTCCAGGATTATGCAGAACAGGTCAGAAGATCTGTCTCTCGAAGTCTGAAATTTGACTGCATTTGTTTGAATTTATTAACAATATGAGAAATAGAAAATTTGTTTTGTTTAAATGTCAGGCACACAGTTGTCCTGCACATCTGAACTAAAGAAATATACACGTCATATCTTTGATTATAGAAAAACTCACACTATTTGTGAGGCAATGGTTGGCTTGCATAGGAAGCCAGTCATTGGAAGTAACTGCTACTTGCCTTGAAATAGCAACACAAGTAGAGGTTACTTTGCACATAAAGCTGGACATAGTCACCATGACATCAGTGATTAGGAAATTCCCATTATGAAACCTAAAGTTGTGTATTTTTCTCACTGCCACCTTGTTGTTTTGAAAGTGTAAAGGGGTGGATCAGACTGTGAAGTAGTTTGACGTGGCATTCAAGTGATTAACAGTTTGTGATTGTCAACAAAGGTGTTAGCATATGAGAATACGCCTTGTTTATCCTCCTTTCTGACTAATTATGTGGTTTGAAGCTAGACTAATGTGGTTTGAAGCTAGAACGCTACAAGCATTGCTTTTCAATTGGGCCCATAAAGTCATCAGGAAAGTGTTTAGCGAAGTCAGAGAGCGAGAGAGCTGAGGGACACTTACATAGACTTCTATATAACCAGAAGTCTCTTTGTGACTGTCTATATAGTATATGGCTTTAGACTAGCTATGGCTAATCTCTTTTTCCAGTTTATGCTAAGCTAAGCTAGCTAGCTGATGTTGTAGCATAATATTTACCATAGACATGACGCTTTTCTACTCTCCCAGAGTACTGAAAGCACCAGCACTTTCTTCTGTGATTTTAAGTGCTTTCTAACTAACATTCACACGCTAATGGATGCATAAGTGTGCAAACTTTATGGGTTAATATCTTACCCAAGGTTATTTGGCATGTAGACTGGGGGGGGGGGCAAGGATCAAACGACCAACCTTCCAATCAGTAGATGAGCTGCTCTACCTCCTGAGCTACAGTCACCAGTGTTGATTGTCATGTCTAAGTGACTGTATTTGTAAGGTGCAAATACAGACAAAATCCTGACAGTTACAAAAGCATTGTTTAATGCAGGCTCACATGTGTTTGTGTGTATATTGCTAACGCTAATTTCCAATATAAGTTCGTTGATGGACTTTAACAGGTCAGGCGTCATTATTAAGGACACCAACATGCTTGCAAACACTCACCGAGTGGTAGTGAAACCCTAAAAAGTACAATGCCAGCCTGAAATGGAGAGGTTCACAGAGAAAAGGTGTGCGGTTTAAAATGTAATGGTTGCATCGGTAAGACACAACTTTGACTTTGAAGGCCAATGTTGTCCTTTTGCATTTGCGTTGCATTTTTCACTATAGCTTGGAGAGTGAGTGTTTGGAGACAAGTCATGTAGGGCAACAGCTAGCAACCATTCAGCAACTGTTCTGAGAGTACACAAATTAAATCAAAGCAACTCACAAACACAGATTTTAAGCAGGACTTGATTGTTGGAGCAAAAATTAAAATTGAATTTGCTTAAAGGTCTCTTGATTAGCACTTACAGTTCAACTTTGCTTTTTATGTGTTTGTCCATTTGTGTGTCCAAGACAACTCTGAGCTAGTCTGCTGCTGTCAAAATATTGGCAGGTCCTCAAATGTCGAATTATTTTTGTTTATGTGGAGCTGAAACAGGTTATGAAATTGCAAAATTAACTGCAATCACTGCTCTCTTTTATATTGTAGGCCACATATCCAGCACCTCCCCTTCTTGACCTGAAAGCAAAGCATAATTTCCATCCATGCCACACCACTTGGGACTTTCTTTAGTGTCACAAGTTGAAAAAGTGAGTCAAAAATCATGCTTGACTTGCTGCACATAGAAAGGTTATAGATGCACCTGTTAGTACTGCTCTCCCTTCGGACCTCCAAGAAGGTTCTTCCCCTAAAAATAAAACACATTGCTTGTCGAAGGGTAGAAGCAGCCTATTTTCCTTTACCGTGTGCTCTGCCACAAAGAGTCTCAATTCCCTTGTTAAGTGAGGCTGCTTTGCAGAGAGGAAGCAGAGGGAGTGGAAAAGAGTTTGTTCCTTTTGATTTCTGGTGCAAGCCCGAGCTACGGTGCTGTCACATCTTGCCCCCGAGGCTCCCCAGTGTCATCATGTAGCCAGGGGAAAAATGCAATAACACCCCAATCTTTTTCCGTAGTCACTGTAATGCTTCAATGCCAAGCATGTAGAAACATTGCAAGGTATTTTTTTCATAAAATAGCCTGCATAGACCTAAAGGAAGGCAAGAAAGGAAGGAGCGAAAGTGCTTACTTAGCTTTTCAGATTAAGCCACCGCCAGAGAGGCAAAGTAGTGCAGCAAGGTGCAGTCAAACATTTTATAGCCTCCTTGCTTCACTCCTTTGCTACAGAGGCATGTAGACAGTCTTAATATCTTCAGACCTGAGTAAGGTTGGTTCTGCCTACAGGGCTTATCTCTTATATAAACTTTATCCTCAGGTGAACTATAGCGTTCTGCATTTTCAACTGAGTTTTCTACACAGTACCTATATCATGATATACACACTTACATAGAGCTAACACAAGCAGGAGATGCCATTTTTTACCTCGTGCTGTTTGGTTCACAGTGATAGCCATACCTGTCTAATCTTCAAGATGAATTGCCATGGTCCATATGGTGGCTACTGTTCACAGCTGTATAGTGCGAGTGTATGGTGATTGGGTAATTAGATCGCCCACAGTAATTAGAGAGTCCAAGACTGAATCCGAGGTGGCCATATGTGCCAGATGACACACATACACAAACAACCAAAGACGATCAAAAATCAATGGGCCCATTGAACCACCGGATATTAGATTATCTTCCCTTTGATGGTATTTTCTCAGTTTTTTACTCTTGGAATGTCAGATGAATTCACTGATGTGAGCCTCTATCACTTAATGAAAGGCTATGTATATAATCGACTTGACTTGGAGACTTGTCGGGGACTATCTGGCAACAACCAGTCACACTGGAAAAATGTCCACTCCCAGGCTGGTTGCAAGGGGTTGCTGTAGGTTGTTGGCAGTCACTATGAAATCGATTGCCAAAGCCCCATTCATGGAGGCTTAGAGACTGGTGGGTGCCCACCTGGTATCAAACAGTTGGTAGGGAAAAATATTTATTTGGCAACTGGTTGGCGAGTTGTTGCTGAAGACTGCTGGCAGTCACTAATGTGAAACTGGTCACCCAAATGTGCTGGTTGCAGTGGTAAGGCACAAGTTTGTGTCACTGAGAGCTTAACTGATCTCATGTTGCAGAATGTGTCCAGGATGCAGCTGCATGCCGATTGTTCCAGGATCTGGTCAGTGACACAGTTCAAGAACATGCTGTAAGGCTGTTATCCTCAGCACAGCCTTAAAAGGAGGCTAAAATCTTAGCGGATGTCAAGATCAATTTATGGCGTCACCCTGATTTCTGGGATTTTAATGATGTGTGGACGAGAGGACTTTATACTCTATGTAGCTCTGTTTGCCTTCTGTCTATCTCTCACTCTCTCATTCGGTCTGTGCACTCGGGGCAGCATGTTCAGCAGTTTGCCTCAAGATGAGCATTAACACTCCCATTTACAGAGTAACACTGAGTCATGAGAACAAAGCTTCACTCCTCTTGTCCAAAGTGTTTCTCTCTTTCTCTTTCCATTTCGACTGGTGTCACACCACAGTGCGAGAGAGCACTAAGCTGCAAGTCTGTGAATCACTCCGACAGCAGAGAGCTTTAATCTCCACCAGACTGTTCTGGAACAAACATTTTTGGCCCACAGTGCTTCCTCTGATACTGGGGGTCCATTACAGGAAAGGATGGTACAAGTCTTGCAGTTATAGTCATGCAGATACACTCAGTGTGTTCTCATTGTATTATTGTAAGCTGTAGCATAACTGCAAAAAATATGCATACGAATGCAGTTATTTATTTACTTTTGTGCTGCATATATATCCAATTTATAATAATGTATGTAAGAACTACATGTTTGGATTCTGATTGGATGCAGCTGTCCATGTAGATAGTTCAGATATGATTATTGTTGATGAGTTTTACATAAATTACACAATCAGTACCAGCTTCAAAGCTTTATTTTCTGATGATTCACTGCTATATATTGCCTCTCTCACATATATACTGCAGTCATTCCCTCTCTTTTTACTGCCTACAAATAGGCTGGGAAACACCAGGACTTTTTCTACCTGCACTGTGTTTGTCTGGGTGTAATACAAGAATCCAAGGCAGGAGAGTGTGCTTGTAGGGGGTACAACCGCTGCCCAGCTGCATTTAGTTCTGCAGTGCCTGACCAGCTGTATCAATCTGTCCAGAACAAAGTCTCAGCGTATGAGCCAGCTTCTGTGCAGTGTTGACTGGCAGCAGGCCTCTGGTAATGATGGAGAATTACTACACAGTGTAATATAGAATGATAACATGGGGACAAAAAGGCAAGTGGAGGCAAGCACAGACTGCTGTTTGGTGTGGTGGTGCGTTTGTAGATGAATGCTCCAGGAGCCAGGATCTGCCTCTCTCCTCTCACCTGTAGTGCTCCACTCTTCAAGCTTCCTCCCAGGGGGGCCGCTTGGTGCCACCCTCAGATCCATTTGCTGTTGATTCACTAGATTTTTTGGCATATCAAGCTGAAGAAGACAGAACAAATCTAACCTCAAGGAACGAGATAGAAAGTGAAAATCTGCTGCAGCTGCAGGAGTGGAGTCTGGATTTATTTATTTTTTTTATCACCACAAGTCTTTACTTTGATGGGATATACTTAGCAAAGGCAATTTCTTCTTTATAGGAGGTGTAATTGATTTTGCTTTTATGAAGCCATATGAATATTTACACACTCCTGCATTAGTGCACTTTTTGACTATGTTGGTAATTTAGGTCAATGCAGTTTTTGCATTTAGCTTCACGTTTTAGCTTATTTAGCTTATAACTCTGAAAATAATGCAGTTAATAGGAAGGAATCTGACCCAGTCTCACATCAAGGAATCATAGAAATAAAAGTTGTGGTTTTAAACAAGAGACACAGTAGTGATGATGCTGCTTTTTGTGCAGGTTTTGTGTTGTACCTGTGCGTCTTACTTGCGCAGAAGCATGTAGACTTTGGAATTGAGGTAAAATACATTCAGTACATATTCAATAAGAGGAGGAATGATGATGTCATAAGCATAATGCAAGCAGTAGTAATACAAGGCTCATGGGAGCAAAGCATGAAATACTGGAGCAATTCAGTTGCCGTTGCACCCAGGCTCACAGTGCCGCCCGCTAAACAGCACCGGGAGCTTTTTGCTCGCTTGCTCCAGCTTGTTATTGCGACTTCAGCTTTATAGTAGCTCATGTAGCACCTTCAGGATGTATGAGTGAGTGCATTGCCAAAGCACTGCAGCCGCGTGTGGTGTATGATAAGGCGGTGAGAGGCTCTTTTGGTGAGTTGAGGCATGCACTGTACTGCAATACCTGCTGAAGTACCTAAGGCATTTCTTCAAACCAAAGGCTTATACGCTCCTCTTGAGAGTCTTTAGATTCAGATTGCTACTTATTCCAGTACCTAGGAGAGAGCCTTCCAAATAACATAAAGTTACACCTCGCATAAACCCTGGACTTCACAGATTTGTTGTTTGAAGGCAGAAGACCGGATGAGAGAACAAGAGATGCTCTTCACATAACTGCACATTTATAATGCCAGGACTCATTTTTTCCCTACAGGCCATAAGGACGCATTACCTTTCTTTTGAGCTCAGTAATCACTCCTAGCCATCATCAATAATCATTTATTTAGGAGCCCTGTTGTTAGAGAAATAGTGTGGTGCATGTCACTAACACTGTAGTCTGATTTCATATAGCCTTCAAACCCGTGATTGGCTTACAGTAACATGACTATGCCTGCCTGTCTCCATGCAAACACCAATATTCTGATTATCCTGAGTATAAGACGGGTGTGATTGGCTCAAAAGAGGGAGGGAAAAAAAAGCCATTATCAGCGTCTGCTCATTGATATGCTATAGCATTACTCACACGATTTCTCCGGAACAAGGTAGATCTTTGTGCTATTGTTGTAGCACCGCACAGATATACACAGTGGAGATGACAAACGCATGTGTTTGCACAGCACGAAGGAATACGAATGAGGCGGCGTGAGCGAGGGAGTATTAGGGTTGAGTCAAATTCAATCCCAAGGTGCCCTTGGAGGCTCAGCTCGCTCTCCTCATATTTGTTTTAAAACAGTTTAATAATTTATGTTTTCTTTAACACAATAAATAGCTGAAGTCCTGCCTTCTTGCTGGGTGCATTGGTTTCAGGATGGAAAAATATTGGTGTCAAAATCACTTTGCTTAAATCATGACCTCTTCTGATAAATGATGCCACGATGACTGCTTAGCTCGCTGGGGTAGGGAAATTAATTCTTTTCTTGGTTTTAGTAGTCTGCTTCAAAGGAAAATTTATATCACAATGTTTGGGAAGCTTTGAGAAAGATATGTGGATATCTTTGTGTTTGTCTCGAGGGCTGTATCCCAGTATCCTTCAACTTTAAGTACACCATCATCTATTATATATTTAAACCAATTTCATTGTGCCAGTGTTGAATGTCTAACAATATAGCTGTAATTAACCCATAATGAACTCTCATGTCATCCTTTTAAACCTTTCCTGTAGCGATGCAATAGAGAGACTTTTGCATATAGACAACCAGGTTCAAATATTTTAAGAGTTTAAGAGTAAGAAGAGCATCTTCCATTCTTACAACCTGACTGACATCACTTAGTGCTTCTCTTTATGAATGATTGATAGCCGTGAGTGCCCTCTGTCCCCTCCTGTGTAGAAGTCAGAGGCAAGAGGAGAAGAATAAAAAACAAGGGGTTTGTGACACAGGGTGAGAGAGAGAGAGAGAGAAGGGGAGAGATACTGCCAGATACCCCACATTACTTCAGTGCAGGGGTGAGACAAGGGAAAAGGGGCAGCTGTGGGCTAGACTGAAGCAGAGACGTGAGAGTTGCCTTCTCTGATTAAATGCCTGGATCGATACTATCCTTATGTGGCTCAAATCAGCCCTGCTCTTGGTCCCTTAACAAGGAGACTGATTGCATGTTCTAACCCAGGTCAGAGCCGCTTTGCGATAAGGGCTATTAATTTCAGTCTGTATCTGAGTCGAACACATTTTAATATCGATCTGAGATGGTTAGCATTATGCAAAGTGTTTCCCATAACAATCCCATGTTCATTGTGGTATTGATCATTCACCAACATAACCTGGATTATAATTCTCCCCAGTATCGAACAACCCCGCCAAGATTTGTTAGTTCCTACAGTCAGCTTTAGCTTAAATATGTAATCTCCCCACTGTGCAAGCAGTACACTGTCTGTGTACTGTGACAGACAGCATGCAGTGACATAACTATACTCAAGCGGTTTGAGCCACCGGCCTTCATCAGCAGCTTCATCAGTTTCCTGTGAACTCAATGAGAAAGTCCCATCTGTTTTGAAAAGCTAGAGTATGACACGCGGATGAAAGCTCTATAAAATTTGTGAGGGGAAAAAAAGTGTCAGAAGCTGTTTCTAAAGTAGTTCTCCACAGATGTCAAGCTCAAGTGCAACCGCTTAGTTTATTTGCTGTGGGGGGTTTTTATAGATCACATAAGCTGTTGCACAAACTTCTGGATTTCTGTGCTCAAGGTGGTTAAATAGATTTGTTGTGCTGCACCCTCACGCACCCTTACACACTGAGTGGTCAGCAAGACTAAAAAAAGTCATACATATATATAAACTAATCAGGCATAACATTATGGCCACCTGCAAAGTAAGATCCACATAGATGGCAGGATCCAAGGTTTGCCCAAAGCATCACACTCCCTCTGCTGGCTTCCCTTCTTCCCACAATGCATCCTGGTGCCAGGTGTTCCCCAGATGAGCGATGCACCCGGCCAAGCATGCGATTCTTCAGACCAGTCCACCCTATCAATGCTTAATCACTATTCCTTCCTTGAACGACTTATGATAGATACTGACCACTGCAAACTGGGAACAACCAGGAGCTGCAGTTTTGGAGGTGCTCTGACCCAGTCGTCAAGTCGTCACAATTTGGTCCTTGTCAAACTCACTCAAATCCATACACTTGCCCATTTTTCCTGCTTCTAACACATCAACTTCAAGGACAAAATGTTCACTTGCTCCCTAATATATCTCACTCACTAACAGGTGCCATGATGAAGAGCTAATCACTTCGCCTGTCAGTACATGTAATGTTATGCCTGACCGGTGTTTTAGTCCATTTCATTAAGCCAGAAATGTCCGAACTTGTCTCTTCCTAGCTCCATACTATGCTCATCTAAATAAATAAAAAGACAATATTGAAGTTTTCATTTTTATTGGTATCCAACTCATCGTAATTAATGCTGCATGCTAGCATTGTGCTAGAAGTGCTAAAGCAGGTTTTCACACCTTGCTTCCAGTTAAATTCCAGTATAGTGCTTCCATTGATAATGATAGTGCCATCAATAATGTTATTAATGATGTTAATTGTCATTCCCAACTGTTAAATTTCATACCCACATTTAACCTTAACCTAATTTAATTTGAAGCTACAAGGCTATTTGGAAGGGGAGGAAGACATCCGCAAACCACATGAGCTTTGCTGCTGTTGGTAGCAATCAGATTACACATAATAGTGGTAATATCATTAAGGACACACCCACAAACACAAATGCACACACACATCGCTTTTTCTTTTTTTCGCTAAAAGGAAAATATCTACACTGACAGAAGCACACACGAGCAACTCGAAAATGAATGTGTCACGCGTGCGTTGTAAAGGGGCCATATTGATTTCCATGCAGTGCTTTCTACGCACACAAACACGGACTTGCACCCGGTGATGTGCAGATGCTAGTCCTCTTTATCTCTCGCTGCTGTGCATTGTGCTGCACTGTAATGGAGTGCTTTACTGTTACTACTACTACTACTGCTGCACTCTGCTCTCAGCACAATCCTTCTCACATTAAATAATGCAGCTGGCAATTGTGCAGCAGCTTCCAGCCCTCCCCATCCCACAGCAGCCAATATCAGCAAATTTCTGCTTGCTCTGCTGTCGTGAAGAGTAACTATGCCCAATTCAGCGTTTACAGGGCCAACACTATAAACACCATCAGCCCATTTACACAGCAGCGGCATTTGATGTTTGTTTTTCGGCTCTTGTGCTCCCAAAGAATTTATGTTTTTGGTGACATCTGTCGTCATCATCTGCATCTGCCTTTGGTCGCATAAACAACGGTTACACACAAAAACAGTGAGCCAACTTTTGTAGAGGCCATTAATCTAAATTATGAAATGAGTCTTATTTATTATGGCTTTATTTTCATCCTACTATTAATATGGACATATAAATACTATAAAATCTCTTGTTTGCTTGTGAATTTCTCCTGCACAGTCATACAGCTACATCTTTGTTCCCTGAAGGTTTTCATCTATGCCAGATATTATGATGTCATCATGATGCCTAGCAACCACCAACCAATCAGCTAAAATGACACCTTATAAAAGCATTTATATAATTTTACAGCAATTTAATCTAATTTTTAACCATAAAACTTTCATTATGGGTGATTGATTATAATATGTTGCCTGGCAACCCCCTACGGACGAGCTAAAATGAGCCATTTGTAGCCTTTATGTATCTACAGCACCTTACAATAGCATTGTAGTCTTTTAATTTTATCTAATTTTTATCCACAAAACTTTTATTTTGCATGACATATTATGACGTCATCATCACGTCTAGCAACGGTCCAAAAATTCCCATATGTAACAATATAATATATGTATAATGTACAATAAGCACACGTGTTGTTAATCACTCACATTAACTAATGATTCCTTACCCCCCCCCCACACACACACACACACACACTGTTTAAATATACAGTATCTGCACACAATTTTAAACATATTTACTAATGCAACATCAAAGTGATGCACTACCTCGCTTTTATAATGCATTCACTTGTTTCAGCCATTAATTGCGTTTATAGGGTGTAATGCTCCAGCAAATAGCCTTAACCTCATTTTCACCATATAAACAGCGTAAATAGCCTAAAGAAGATTGTGTTGACTCAAAGGGATCAGCCATGGATAATTTGATCACCACATTTACCAGATTTAGTAAAGAAGACCCCCCTTATTAGCCAGGCAGAGGGAGTCAAATAGTGATGTATTTCAGGGGAGTGGAAAAAAAGTCAAAGAATGTCCAATTTTATATTTTAATGTAACATATTTTACTTATCTTTTAACAGAAATTGTAATAATTCACCTGACATTCATTCTAGATGCAAGGACATTTAATTCCTTCCATTTTTATATGAGGAAAACAAAAAATAATAAACATTTTTGTAAATCCCCACGTTGGGCAGCTGGAAGATCTTGTGATGTTAAAAATTAGGGAAGCCATAATGACAGAACATTCATTCCTATGGCAGTGCACAAGTTATGCAAAGAAAGAGCACAACATTAGTTCTGCAACAGTAACCACTGTGTGGCCTTTCAAACAACAATAAATGGACTGGTCCTTATATAGCTTTTGTCTACTCGAGCGCTCATTAATGGCTCATTCACCCATACAAGCACTTTTTTCTACATCTAAGTGCGTTCACACTCCGTTGAGCACAACCTGGGGTTGAGTATCTTTCCCAAGGATACTTTGGCACGTAGACTGAAGCAGCCAGGGATCGAACCACCAACCTTCTCATTACTAAATAACCTGCTCTACCTTCTGTACAGCTGCAAATCTGAGTAGGTGATTATAAACCTTTGAATATTGGTTAATTGTCAAAAGATGATCATCACTGTAACTTAAGCAAAGCTTCAAAGGTTTAAGGTTAGGCTCGCTTTTGCTTGCACTTCTAGTTTGCTCCTCTTATTCTGATTAACCGCTGTATGAACTAAACTGTGGTTGGTGTCGAGGTTCAGGGGAGAAGAAGGAGCACTTTTCAGACCATGGTGGTTTAAGAGTTTCCTCCGATCAATGCACAAGGATGGGCATGTGTGTGGATGAACTGGGTTTCTCCCAGGATGACACACACATGCACACACACTCACAGCGTCTATGCTTGCATGCGTGGACACAAACTGAAGTCTGTTTTGTTTTGACAGGATGACGAAGTGGTGCTCCAGTGTGTGGCTTGCATCCAGAAGGAGAATCGCAAGTTCTGCTTGGCTGCCGAGGGGCTCGGCAATCGACTGTGTTACCTGGAGCCCACATCTGAGGCAAAGGTAGGCAACACTGGCTCTACTGTTGCACAGTTTTATTCTCTCAGATTTGAACTGGCAGCACAACAATACACGTCATCAGTGTGAGATGTTTCTATATCTTTATGTTCACACACTTGTGTGGGTTAAGACGCAAATAAAAAATGGACCAATGTCATATGAAGCAGTTTTCAGAAGCGTGTACCGGATGAAAGGGAGCGTTCATCTGTAAAAAAAACTCCATGGAAACCAAACATCCACTTAGTACGCTCGTGTTTGGGTTGAGCAAACAATCAGAGAAGCCAAGCGGACACGCACAGAAAAAAAAAGCAGCACAGCAGCTCACATCCACCGCAGTCTCCTTGATGAGCTTTCCTTTCAAGGGATCAGGGACGGCGTCGCATCTCCGCAGGTCCCACCGTCAGATGATAATTCCCTGAAATTACGCCCCTGGACGTGATTGATGGATTGTTTCATAAGCTGCGCTGTTGTTAGCTGTAATTGCCCGCTGCTTTATTGCAGCAGAGCAGCCTGTTTGCAGTTTGTTTGAATAAGTGTAAAGTTTTAATGAGTTAAATGCAATTTCTTTTGCTTTGCAGTCAGTGGGGGTGCCATCATAATGCCTTTTTGTATAATTAATCCACAATATAGCACACATTCTCTTCATTTTTTTAATTTTAAGTGATCCCCCTGTTAAGCGATTATTTCTAAAGATTGATCGGCTGGAGGGATGTGTATTCTTTCTCACCTTATCATGGCTGCCGATGCTTTGCTGCTAATCTGGCATTGATGTTTCCCTGTAGCTACAGTTGACGGGCCTTAGGCTTCATCTGGATTGATTGTCTCTTAATAATAATCCATTAATATTGACTAATTTCACTCAAGACATGATGTGCATGTGAGGCATGGGTGAACATGTAAGAAACGCAGAACTGCTTTTCAGGGAAAAAGTTGTTTTTTACTTGGCAAAATACTGACATTTACTATCATAGCTCACACAAAGAGTATATCTGTGTTTCAAGGGGAAGGTTAGGCCTTTACTCTATTTTGGATGGTAATTATACCTGACAGGTGTGATGGATGTTCTCCGTATCAGGCACTTTGTCTTCATTTCCTGCAGTTTTTTTATGAAAAGGCATCACCCCACCTTTGGGATCAGCGACATAGCTGTGAAAAAACCCCAAGATGTCCATTTAGAGGTGGATGACTGAATAGGAAGCCTCGTTTCCTCGCTGAACTAGTCTAGTAATGGGGCACAGAACCAAAATGAGGCTGATTTAAAGTGTGCACATTGTAAGTGGCAACATCAATCAGCTCGTGAGAAGCCGTTGGTGTGATATACAACCAGCTGCTTTCACTTGTCAGAGATTCAATATTATGGAGTTGTGCCTGCATACCGTTATAGCTTTGATGCTTGTCTTTGTTGTTTGGAACCAGCTCATTTTTCTAAATTCCTTTTCGTTACCAGCCAAAAGCTTTAGCGCCGCCCCCAATTAAACTAAAGAACAATGGAAGCGGATGAAGCCACATCCTCAGGACAATCAGCTTTAACCCTGTTTGACCTTTCTGTCTGGAGACAGAAATAAAGACGCGATCGATCCTCGCCCACGATCACAAAACACTCGCTCTCTCATCACACGACTGGTCAGCCAAGCTGCCTTAAAACTGTCTCCTTGACGGGGCTTTGTAGTCGCCATCCCCTCCAGGTCACTTTGATTTTTATTTGCCCTGTTTCTCAAGGCTGTCCCTCCCCACCTCCTGTTTTAGTCCAGACGAGGGGAAAGGTCCATGTGTTGTCACCTAGAGAGGTTTGAGGAGGGCTGGACGGCTTCTCAACAGATAGGAAAGACATTTCACCAGCCCAAACTTCGTGTCATAACTTTACACTGCACACAGAATGAGAGACTTCTCTAAATCTGCCTTTTCTTTTAAAGCTGCCAGGGAATGGAATAAGCTTCCTGAACATTTGAAAACTCTTTTTCACACGATGTTGAAAGGTGGACTCAGATCTGTCAACATTAACCATCCAACGCTTTGTAATTCTTTCTGTTTGTTTTGAAGTTCTTGATATTTATATATGAGGATGTGGGGTTTGGCTACTGTTGATGTGTTTTTCAAATGATTTCATCTGCGATGTTCAAGGTTAGAGTGCAGTGCATCGTTTTCCTTAGAAGAGTAATGTTGTTAGTACATGAAAAATGAAATGAAAAAAGGGAAATATAAGTGTATTTTTTATTTACATTTTCACATAATTTATTAGTCAGTACTATTGACATCTATCAGTTATGTGAAACTAACCAAGAGACATTCGTCTTAGCTTGTATTTAAACAGGAAGTCAAAATCTTGTGATTAAGACACTGTTTTGCGAGTTTCGTGTGCAGAAAGAAGCTCAGACAGACCCAGAACTCATGACTTGTGATTTCACAAGAGATTTTGTTGCAGACCAGTCATTGAAAAGTTGTCTATAAAGCTCATATAAACTACTGTAAAGGCTGATGGAAACTGCAGTTTGTGAGTTAGCTGCCAGTTCACTGTGGGCTCATCAACACAAACCACTCCTTTTACACGCAAGAAGTCATCTGCGCCTTTAGTTAAGATAGAGATATAAACTATATCCCCTTTACCTTTAATGAGCATGTCATCAAGTATTGAGCTATGCACTTTCTCAATCTGGTTCTTTCGGTGCATTTGTGTGTGTTGTTCTCTTTCCTTCTGGAAAGCAAGTGAGTTTTTAAGACTCTTCGAATTAAACTAAATTCTCACCATCTCTCGACAAGTAGCAAATCAGTGATGTCTAAATTAAGCAAGCGTGTCAGTGGAAGTGTATCTGTAAAAACTATTTTTGAACTCCAACACGCTGGCTCGTGTTTCTATAAAAAGTCACGGCTGTTTTCACTTAAGTTTTTCCCCCTGACTTGCCTGGAGCCTTTCTATTCAACACAGTAGTGGCCATTGTTAAGATTCAATTCGCCTTCCAAGTACTTTAGCATAAAACTGGGTTGTGGGAAGTTTTTAAATGAGGTTAGATTTACCTGTGTGAATGAACCACTTTGGGACCAGTTGAGATACTCGGGAAGGAGGGCAGAGAGGGTGTTTTGGGTTGGTGTCATTTATCTTGTGGTTATGCCCTGCAATATCTCCATCGGCGCTTTCCGTGTCCTTTCTCTGAATCGCCTGTCTTTTCCAGTACTGCCCTGGTTCAGCGATTTGGCATCTTCCCTATTTTTTTAATGGTGCTCTTTCCGAGACCTGGCTTATCTGAGCGCAGACTGACCCGAGAGCGCTTAATCTGAATTTAAAGTACCTTTTAATGAATATCGCCCACTCAATTAAGATGAACTCGGTTCAAGTGGGGGTAAAAATGCAGCAGTCAGCAGAGATTTTATGAGTGGGCATCTAATCAGAGTATCCCTGTAGATTCAGGGAGCTGTTTTCATTTTTTTCCGGGCTGTATGAAGATGTTTTGCTTATGGAGCAAATTCCTGAAGCACTAAATCAGAATCAGTGTTGATGGACAGCAGAATAACTGCAGTGGTGATCTTTTCATTAATAGCGCTTTGGTGAAGGCTGAGTCACTGTAGATGGGATCTTTTGGAGCGAGGTGGAGAACACACTGTACTAAAGAGTACTTAGTTTGCCCTTTTTTCTTTATTGTCATTTACTAAACATGAATTAATAGTTTGATATTTTTAAAAAAATGCATGCAAGAACATATCCACAAATTGGAATTATTGATTTTTCCCCCATAATTGAGCCTTTCTAAAATGCTACCGACCAGTAAAGAGTATATTTCCATAGCATTGTCCTGTACAGAACCAGTTTTTGATTTTGCATTTTTATTTACTAATAAAATATAAATATAATGTCTATTTTTTCAAAAAATGCTAAAAATGTTCAAAAAATGTTGCCTAGAAAAATGAGATATTTCATCTGTGACTGTTTTTAACCAGAGATGCTTTTGTATTTGGTTACAGTATGTTCCCCCAGACCTTTGCATCTGCACCTTTGTGCTGGAACAGTCCCTGTCAGTGCGAGCCCTGCAGGAGATGCTGGCTAAGAGCGGACAGAACAGCGAAGGGGTGAGTGACGATAGACACGAAAGCTCGCACAGAGATAAGAACCACTTTGATTCTTCATAAACCATCCCCGAGTCATTTAATGTATGTCCCACTGTGCTCTGATATCCAGAGGAGGCGGCTGTAATAAATGCAGTCAGCTAAGTTGAATTTTCTTAACTGTTAGGAGGTTAATGGGCAAAATAGGCCCTTTCAGTAGCCTGGGGACCCTGGCTGCAACGAGGTCTGGGCACCCATGGATACTGATGAGGATGTATCCATTGAATGTTGGGAAATTACTGCAGGTTTCATGCGTTATGTTTACCTTTGCCCATTTGATTAACACTTAAGAAAACAATGTGATTTTCTTTTGTACAATTGCAATTAAAAGCCTACATGCAAAACATCAGTCGACAGTAGATTTGGATTGTATTTACAGCGTCATACAAAAGTCTTGAGCTGCTCCTCATTTCTGTATATTTTGCTTCCAAGCGAGATTTTTTGGTAATTTTTATTTCTGTTTGCGAAATCCCGGCTGTCAAGTAGCCATTAGGGCGGATTGGGGGAAAAGGCTTAAGTTATATTGGACAGAACAGCGATGAACAGCGAATCAGTGATGAATCTATATTTTAAACTTGTGATGCAAATTTTCTTCATTACGTACGGAAGAGGAGGCTAGGAGCAGCACAGAGTGTATACGACCAACATGGCGGAGGCTCTGGCATGATACGAGGCTGCATTTCAGCTGGTGGTGTGGTCAAAATTGATAGAATTATGAATGCAGCAAAGGAGTATCAGATTTTGATCCACTGTGCAGTACCATGTTGAAAACATCTGATTGGCAATGGCTTCATTTTTTACCATGACAGCGATCCCAAACAGACTGCCAATGCAGGAAAAGCATAACTGGATAGAAAAACAGACAGTGTAACACTCTCAGTCATGGATTGGCTTCCCCAGAGCCGGGACCTCAACATTACCGTGGCAGTGTGGGATCATGTTGACAGAAAACAAAACAAAAAGGCAGCCAACATCCAAAAAAGAGCTTTGAATGTCGTTCAAGAAGCCTGAACAATTCCTGAAGACTACTTAAAGGAATGACAGAGAGAGAAGAAGGTGGTCATATTAAATATTGACTTTCAAGTTTAGAAATAGAGTTGTACAAACTCTATTTTTGCCATATATATTCTGTATTTCTTGAATGTTTGCACATTTCAATAAATCAGAGCACCTTGTTCCTGTTTACCTAGCAAAACATAAAGAAATGAAGGATTGCTAAAGACTTGTGTGCACTACTGTACCCACATAGTGAAAGTAAAGAGGATCGTATAGTAGGGAGAACTGAACACATTTCAAATTTTTCAGTAATCTGCACTCATTCGTTTCCTGTGCTGCAAGTGTGTTTCCTGCTCTTTTACATTTCTGATATATAATTCTACCATCTTTATCTTCTATTTTCTGTGTATAATCCATCTTTCACATGATAGACACGCAGCCCGGATCAGTGGGTATGTTCACTGCTCATGCCATTCCCCTCTCATCCCTTTGCACACTGCAGTGCATCATGTGCTCTTCTTTTCTGCCCTCATTGATCTCTGGTTTGACTTTTACGACACGTCACCTGTGACATTTGTCTTTAGAAATCATAGTTTATTACACACCAAAGTAATTTTCTTTGAAACGACGGTACAACTGGTTTCTTCAATCAAGTATTTCCGTCTGATTGAAGCCCGATCGGTACAAAGTACCTGATTGGGTTTCATATAGACTTCCCAATAAGGTTTTCCGTAAAGAATGACTTGTTATATAACTTGATTTTTGCTGGAGAACTAGAGCGTCTCCAATGTTGGATTAGCGTCAGATTAACATTTGTCTTGTCTTCGGGGGATTCAGATGAATGCTCAGTGCAGCATCATTTGTTTTGTGCCACCCCCCGCATAGGATAAGCTCTCATTTGTCACAGCATCTTCTTCTAATCATAGCAGCTGTATGCTGTGAGAGATGCTATAAGATGATGCAAACAGCTGATCTGATACGAACATTTCTGGAAGGAGACTGAAAGCGATCACGATTGATTTAGTCTCATAAGATCTCGGCATGATTTGGTCTGTTCAACCTTTAATACCACGTGGTTAAGGATGGTGAGAATTTCCATAAATCTTTAGTTGTTAAGGCACATATTTAATGGCTTTACTTCAGAGATAAATGGAGATGTCAGGAGTGGATTTTGTCTGTGCAGCAGAATGACACGAGTCAAGACCATTGGTTCCACTGCTGCTGTGGGCAGTGTTAGCAGGAAATTGTGAGCCGCGGCGGAGAAAAGGGGAGCTCCAAAATATTAAACGCTAGATTAAAGCTCAAATGAACATGGTTGACCATCCTTCTTGCATCAGCACCTTTTAAAAAGCTGAAAATAACACTGGAGTTAGCTTGCCTGTCTCTCTTCTCCTTTTGGGAAAGGAATTATGCACCAATTTACATTTCAGTCTGGCATCAAGACATCGTCTCCTTATCGCTAATTTGTTTGGCCTTCTGTTCGTCCCTCATCTCTGTAGAAGGCAAACTTGTTTCCACATAGCCAATCAAATTCGTTTTGTCAGCCACACTGACTCACTATCAGCCAGATGACAGTTTGAGCCATAGATTTTAAACAACCAAATTTAGCTGCTCAAGTCTCATTTGTATCTAGCTGGCAAACATAAACACACATCTTGTCCTGGGTTCTGTGCTGTGAATCAAGTTCAACATACTCTGAATATTTTTCCGTTATCTGGCTTCACTTACCCTGACACTGGCAGTCAGGCTAAGCAGTCACACGAAGGTGGTAATCAACTCAATAAGTCAACGCAGGGTTTCCCAATCGAGCTGTGAGTGCGTTCGCATGAACAGGGTTGCGTTGGCAGCATCTTGCCAATCACACACATGGACAGATCTACTGGCAGAGCAAGCAGCAAGCAACACAGCTACTGCAGACAAAGCAGCAGTGTGTGTGTGTGTGTGTGTGTGTGTGTGAGGAAGATTGTTGAGTGAAGTGCTTTGGAAAAATTTGGTATAAGGTCAGCTACTCACTGAAGACCAATCTAAATGTCTTACCGATGCTCATCAAGGAGAGACAATGACTTCAGACTCGATTAAACGAATTGAGATGCTCTTACTATCTTCACCCTTCCGGGCATATCTTGCAGATAATCCTGGAATAGTAGTGACACCATTTTCCAGAGAACTGATTGGTCAGTAGGTGGTGATTTCACACATGCTGACCGCTAATCTCAAGGATACCCTACTCAGTATCAGGTTAGGTCTGCAGTATAAGTTGCCATGGTGATGCAGTCTGCTAAGAAGTGAACTGCCTTTGTAATACTGAAAACCCTATAAGCCCAAATCCTGCTTCGTACTACTGGCCTCTGCTCCTTAGCTTGTTTAAAACACAACTGAAGCACTCAATGAGAAAGGGGCTCTGCAGGCGTCACTTTGCACCTGCTTTTTATCTGCTCAGCTGTAACATTGAAATACTTCAGTTCAGTTCACACAAATTCAGACCAAACAGAGGAAAACAGGAAGTGGGCTTTATTTAAAAGCCAGAGGAAAAAAAATAAAAGAGAAAGGTAATAACTTCAAAAAGCCAGAGTACCCACACAAACACGGGGAGAACGTGCAAACTCCACACAGAAACTGAACTCAGGACCTTCTTGCTGTGAGGCAACAGTGCTAACCACCGTGCCGCCGTGCTCCCCACTGCGATATGCTGCTCGAGATATCACAAAACTACATTACGTTACATTGCGATGCATTAAACAAGCATCTAAAACAAATGTTCAAAACTGATAAAACAGAAAAGATGAGGAGGCCATGACAGGAAATGTTACTTAGGTCAGTTAAGCTGCTGAGTTTGGTTCCTACTTTACAATTAGTTAAAAAAGGAATAAATAAATAAACATTGCCTGGACTGGATTTACTTATTGCAGACATTTATATTGTAACCCGTCTCACTTTACGTACCCGTGTAGCAAATACTCCAGAGACTTTTTAAACGTCTTGGATTGGCAATTTGAACCGTGTCACTCGAGTGCGTTCTCTCCTCTCACGTTTATCTGTTTTCAATATTGTCTACCTATTCATCATTCTTGCCTGCGCCGAAATGTCACTGGAGGAAGCGCCATTAAAGGGGAAATGGAGGTTGAATATGTCTCGGCTGAGGCTCTGAAATCAATATGTCTTTGAACAGATGGGCTCATCAATAGACAGTGGCTGGAGCAAATGGTTGTTGAGTTCAGGCAGTTCAAGCGGTTTTAGCCAGAAGGCACAGAGACACAAAGGGCACAATAAGGTACCTGCAAAGACAACACACAGCAACTAGTGTAAATGCCAGGCCGCATTTAGCTCAGTATCCACTAATTATTACTATGTGCAAATTTGTCTTTACTCATATAAAGTATCCTAACCCATATTGGAGGGTTGCTGGTCAGAATGGGCGAGTGGTAAGACTGGTCACTTTCTTTAATGACTTAATTTATTCCTAGAAACTCTGCTATTGCACATAGGGAATACCTGCTGCAGGCTCACGCACCTGTAAAAATGTCACCCACTGAAATGAATGCAGTGGGGGAAATAATTATTTGATCCTCAGCTGAATTTGTAAGTTTGCTCACTTCCAAAGAAATCCATAATTTATCTCAATTTTTCTAGTAGTTTCATTTAAATGTTGAGAAACATTACATTAACCAGAATTCCAGAAAAAAAACACATTTAATAAAGTTATGAATTAAAGAATGATTTGCATGTCATTCAGTGGAATAAGTAATTTGTCTCCAAGCAAAATATGACTTATTACTTGCTGGAGAAATCTTTGGTAAGATGTTTCTTCTAGTTGGTCACTGTGTTTGCACACATCTCAGGAGGAATTTTGGTCCAGTCCTTTTTATAGAAACTCTCTAAATCCTTTAGGTTTCTTGGCTGCCACTTGCAAACTTACTGCTTCAGCTTCCACCACAGATTTTCTGTAGGACTGAGGTCTGGAGACTGGCTAGGCTACTCCATAACCTTAATGGTCTTCTTCTTTAGCTACTCCTTTGTTACCTTGGTGATGTGTTTTGGGTCACTGTCATGCTGAAAAACCCATATTAACTGTTCTGGCTGAAGGAAGGAGGTTCTCATCTGATATATTATGCTACATCTTCCCATCCACTGGCTGTCAATGTGAAGTCATCCTGTACCTTAGCAGAAAAAGAACCAAAGAGCATTGTTTTGGTTTCATCTGACTTCATTACTTTCTCCCAATCTTTTCTGAATCATTTAGATTCTTAAATGGTTCCTAATTCATAACTTGAGACAAGCCTGTGCGTGTGCCTTCTTGAGTGGGGGATGTTGCAGGTGCTGCCAGATTTCAATCCATTATAGTGTGTTACCAATGGTCCCACTTGCCTTCAGATCAATAACAAGCTCCTCCCATGCAGGGCTAATACACCACATTTTCATGATTATCCTCATCCCATGAGGCAAGATCTTGCATGGAGTTCCAGACTCAGGGCGATTGATGGTTATTTTATATTTCTTCTATTTCTGAATAACCAAACCAACAGCTGTCCAAGCTTCTTAGAATATCTAAGAAACTTGGTGTGAAGGTAACAGAATATCTGTAATTGATTGATTAATTGATTGTAATCTATGTGCAACATGGACATACACCTAGTCTGTTGGAGGCAGGCTGGATTGTAAGAGATCAAATATTAAATGACATGCAAACTGATTTATAACTTTTGAGTATTGTATTTTTTCTGGATTGCTCTCTACCATGAAAATCTGAGACTTTTCATTTCTATGTAAGTGAACAAAATTGCAGTTTCAGCAGTGGATCAAATAATTATTTCTGGCACTGGATACGGCGGCTTGTGGTCTATAGTTGGACATAGCATCATTCAAAAGTTTTCTCCCATATGGTTCATTTATCCAGGGGTTATAACAGTTTTGCTCTTTGCACATGCTTAAATTATATTACGTTTTTGCTGCAATGTGTCTCTACATTTAGAAAATAACTTTTCTTGCTGGTCATGTACAGCCCGTCATAGGGACAGGAACGTGAGTTTGGGGTTTATCTGTTGTGGTGATTGCAGTGCTGCGTGCCTCACTGCATTAGACTGAGCCCCTCAGCCAGCTTAGAGCAGTTACCAGCAGCACAGAAGAAGCCTGAAAGCCAGTACTGCAGTCTGCAGAACACAACTGCATCAAATCACAGGCCAGCTATTGTCCCAGTAGCCAACTGAGGGGGATAGAGAGAGAAATAGAAACACAGCAAAAGAAGATGAAGAACGACACTATGATTTTGTGAAACGAGCCATGATTCACATAGTGCTCGGATATTATGTAACTACAATTTTGTAAAATTGCATAGAATAAACTCAGCTTTGCTGGATACAAACTGTATAGTTAGTATCCTGCTTGGCTTGTAGGAAATATTTCTTGATGTCACACCAGTGGCTTCACTGTAAAACACACACAAAAAAAGATTGTCAGCTTTTTCTTTATTCCTTTAAATAAGTAACAGTTGTGTGTGGCCCTAAGTTTGTGCCAACTAAAGCATTCAGGCTCAGGAGAACAGTAGCTCTTTTCTGAATAATAACACTATTTCTTACCTTAATGCTTCCTAGAGGCTCATAAGGAAGGTGAGTAACATGGGAGTTGATTGCCAAAGAGAAAAAAAACACCCCCTTTTGCATTTCTCCCAGTAGATATATTAATTGTTCCCCGTCCTGCATCTTAACCCAATCCCCAAGGCGATGGAGTCACTGTCTGCTAATACCGACATTGCATCCAGAGACTGACAGTAGTTTACAGTGTGCATCCTCCCACATTCCTGTAGCTGGAGTGCTGGAAAGATGAGCCCGTATCCTGCTCACTCACGGATACAGGAGCAGATTGCATGTGTTCATTGGAGAGATTGGGTGGCAAACCCTCCCCAGGAGATGCGTGCCCCCAGCTTGAGGTCATCCTAGTCGTCAATGAGGTCAACATTCAGTGTCAGAGGTTGGATTGAAGCGGTTGGAGGGAGACCACTGGGGTTGTTCTGACAGAACACTGAGCTGACATGTAACTACGCGCTTGTGTACATGTGTTTCTGTGTTTGTGAATCGTCTCTATAGGCAGCGCAGAGTGGCGGACACAAGACTCTGCTGTACGGACACGCCATCCTCCTGCGGCATTCCTTCAGCTCTATGGTGAGAGATCTCAAACAATCCCCGCTAAACAAATCACGACAGATTATAACGGTAGCTGATTTATACGGTATATCAAAAATGACCCGGGTCAACACAGGAAGCGTGTGACAGCTCTGTCTTTTGTGGTTTGATGTGTGTGTTGACCACAGTACCTGGCCTGTTTGAAGACATCAAGGTCACAGACAGATAAGCTTTCCTTTGATGTCGGCCTGCAGGAGGATTCAACAGGTAAATAAAAGCTCCGGTGCAGTTTCCTTTTATCTTCCTCCATTCCCTTTGTCATTGTCGCTACGCCTGTCTCTCTCCGTCTTTGTTCCGCCTCCGTCTGCTTCTTTAAATCTATCTAACCTCCTCTTCGCTGTCTGAAAGTCCCCTCTTTATCTTTCTTACCGCTCTTCGTTTGTTCGCGAGTGAATTTCACTGTATGTCTTTTCAGAATCTCGGTTAATACCCCCCCCAATCGCAGTGAAGCAGTGTACACTTACTTTGTGCTTCTTGTTGTCAGCTATGATTACATCTGTGCAGAATATTTAACACCCTCATGTGTGGCAGGCTGATACCTGGACCCACTTCTGTTTGCACTTGTTAATCGCATCATGCGGTACGCTAGATGAGCAGTCGCCTCAATTTCACTTGAAAATCTTGCTGCGATCCACCCGTGTGTCCTCATTTTCAGCCCGCTGTGACATTATTAGTAATTACAGGGGGTATTTGGGCAGTGGTGTTTGATTAAAAATATAGAAGAAACGTGTGTTTGTGTATGCGTGCGCTTACTGTTGCAGGTGAGGCTTGCTGGTGGACAATCCATCCAGCCTCCAAGCAGAGATCAGAGGGAGAGAAAGTACGCATCGGCGATGACCTCATCCTCGTCAGCGTGTCCTCAGAGCGATACCTCGTAAGTCTAGTGTTTGCCGGTGTGTGTGTGTGTGTGCGTGCGTGCATTTGAGTGATCATAACATAGAGGTCTTGGTAGGAGCGCATCAACTCTACTCCCCTGATGTGGCAAAATTTCAGATTATAGCAATCCTGTTACCACATGCTGCAGCTCTCTCCGTGACCTCTCTCCAGCTGGAGGCTTAACATTAAAAGCAACAACTTTTTCCCCCTCCGGATGACTGCAAAAATGCATACAATTACATTAAGCAAAATTTGATCTGCACTGCATCACGTCTGATCTCTGGGGGGGATTATGATTTCTTTGCTTCCAGTGCCTTTTCAAATCAAGCTCCTACGTAATCATTCTGGTCACGCCCAAACATTCCTCTCCTCTGCAGCTAGGATTCTGACTTTTTCAGCAGCGGGTAACTTTCACTTTTAGACTAACTTTGCCCACTGAGCACACGGACTCGTACGCTAACCCTGGGAAACATGTTCTCCATGATCCGTGAAGTTTGTGACAGCAGCCAGGCGGTGCTTACCGCCCCACGGCGGTTGGGGGCACGGACAGATGACCACTATCGCCTTACAGTCAGCAATGCCAATCTGGTAGTCTGTCCCAGCTGTCACACACACTGTGGTATGTGGAGACACACAAGCACCGAGGGGGCTGCAGGAGACTCTGGGGAAGGAGGATGATCAGGACACAGCTGCCACAAAATTTGTTTTTTGGATGCACAAACACTGTGGAAACCACACACACACACACACACACATATTCTCTGCATTATAATCTGTTTGTGTATCCCTGAGCACTCATCGATAAATTGGAGTCTTCTTCTGCATCAGTGGTAATAGACTTTCAAGCTCCAACTGACAACTCATCATCCTTTTCAAGTTCAATCAATACAGTCATGCATTTCAAACCCAGCTGCAGGGTCACAAGCCAGTGCACTCCTAGTGTCGATCCCAAGCTCACATAAATGGGGGAGGTCACGTCAGGTAGGGCATCTAATGTGAAGTCTTTGCCAAATCAAACATGTGGCTCGTAAAGATGTAGATACATTGCTGATTGCTCATAAGATCACAGTGGAGGTCTCTGACAGCTCAGCCATGGTGCTGTCACTTGCATATTTCTGTAGTTGTACACAAAAGTGAAAGTTGGATGTGCTCTTTCCTGCAGCACTTATCCATCTCCAGTGGCAACATCCAGGTGGATGCTTCCTTCATGCAGACTCTGTGGAACGTCCATCCCATCTGCTCTGGTAGCAACATAGAAGAAGGTAGAGACTTTACATAATCGTTTGATGTACCTTCAGGTAAAAAAGAGAGACAAATATACTTAAAGACAGTGTTGTGATGAATTTTGCAGCCCATATAATTTGACTGATACTGGTCATCTGGTCTAGTATCTGCTGATACCACATATTCAGTCAAATCCAGGTGACAGTGGCTAAATTTGCAAAGAGTTGAATGTTTCTAATTGTATTTAAAAATAGGTAAAACATTTAAATATGACAGTTAAACACTTAAACCTCTGTGATCTGGATTGTCTATTTTTCCTGATTTCATCTCTGAGATGCCAAGTCTTTTCTTTGTCCTTCTCCAATAGGCTACCTGTTAGGTGGTCACGTGATGCGGCTGTTCCACGGACACGACGAGGTTGTTACCATCCCGGGATCAGACCAGAGTGAAGAGCAGCAGAGGTGCGTAACACAGCATCGCAGGGGCAAAGCTAAAGTAGTTACACAGGACATGAGAAGCTAATGGAGCTGCGAGCCCTCTGCTTCCACCACGCTCTGTGACCAGTGTAACCCCCGCCCCCCTCCCCACGGGAGCCAAAATGGCTGCTGTGTTATTTTTACCTACAGTATAGCTGCTTGGTGCCAACTCACATAAGGCAGACCGCTGAATAATGGCACACTGGGCCTGAAGTGGGTCAAAACAGCGGGCACTACACAGGCCCGTACACATTCAGCCAGGTGCCAAAAGATGTGTGCGTCTTTCTCTTGGATACACACGATGTGCACACAGTTTCTATTTTTAGACCGGAGCGTGGCAAATATGGGGGCAGGATTAGATGTTAATTTCTAGCTTTGGCTTTTACTCCTTTAAATTTCACAGAAGGAGCGTGCTTTTTAGAGGTCTTACATTTTTCTGGGGCAGATCAAACGCACTCCAAACTGTCACCAAGGGGGCGATGAGTGATTTCTTTTATCTTGGGACCTAGTCACCCATATCACCGAGAGACGGCGTAGCTGCGAGTTATCAGGACTCGTCTCTGTTTGAAGGATGTGACACCACAGTGGGCAGAGTAAAAACAGCCTGTGTGCACCGTGCGGGCTTATGTGCCAAAGTCAAACATCTTGTCTGTGAATATCAGTGTGACAAATGAGAGGAAAGAGGGCCAGGATGAATGACCTTGAGAGTGTCCATGGCAGCTAGACAGTTAAAGCATCTACCGACCACGCACACACTCATGCTTCTCTCTCATCCTCAGGATAGTCAACTATGAGACGGGTAAAGCTGGTGCCAAGGCGAGGTCCTTGTGGAGGCTGGAGCCACTCCGAATCAGGTGGTTTTGTGTTTCATGTGATCTTTTATCTGTTGCCTTTCTTCCTGTCACTCTCTCCTTTGTTTTTGTTTAATTCATCCCTGTCCTTTCCACCTTTCTCTTCTGTCTTTTGTTCATTGTTTCCATTTTATCTGTTCTCCTTTCCTCACTGCTGCACTTTGGCCTCTGCCTTATCCCCTCTCTTTCTCTTTCTCTCTGTCTTTGCTGCCATTTCCCTTTGATTTCTACCATGTTTTTGATGCTGTTTTGTTTAGACTTTCCTGTTTCCTAAAAAGAAAAAAAAAGTGCATAATTACAAAAATGTTTTCATCTGTTTCCAACTGATTCAATTCATATCTACTAGATAATTAACAGCTGGCAGCGTTCTTTTTAGATCAGCTAATTAGCAGATCTCCCTGGGTTTGTGAACTGAACATTTTTGTGTATGCTTAATATTAATGTGCGGTTGTGGCGTTGACAGCTGGAGCGGGAGCCACATCCGCTGGGGTCAGCCCTTCCGGCTACGGCACCTGACCACCGGTCACTACCTGGCTCTAACGGAGGACAGGGGGCTGGTGCTGCAGGATCGGGAGAGGTCTGACACCGTCGCAACGGCCTTCTGCTTCAGAGCCTCTAAGGTAAGGACACATGCACACAGAAAACTGTATGCACTTGACTTCCTGCTGTTCCTCAAGGTGATCTGCGTCATACATGATCAGCCACACGCTTTCCCATTTAAACACCAGCAAGAAGGCTTTATGAAGGATCACCTATTAACCTTTTACGAATGAACTGCCAAATATCCTTGGGCTGGAAAATCACAGCTTTTTCAAGGACAATGAAAATTGCAAGAATTATTGGACGAGCGAAAACTGCACCATTGAGGTTAATTTAGCTGAACTTGCCGACTCTAACTGAAGCGACCATTTAACTGTACTCCGTTTAATAGAGTTTCTTGGAATGAATAGTGATTCTGAACCAATTACTGACCCCCTTCCAATGTGGATCTGAAGCATGTCTTGCAGAATATGTTAAGCAGCTGACTAGGCTCACATTAGTTACGTCTAATCCTAAAAGCAAAACAAATACCTTCTTGCTTGTGATGGGCGGAGAGCTTTAAGTTGTAGATGCGGCTAATATTTGGTCGTGGTTTGATTAAGAACAAATCTGGGTCTCTTTTCCTTCCCCTCTGTGCAGGAGAAGCTGGAGCAGAGCCCCAAGCGCGACATCGAGGGAATGGGAGTGGCCGAGATTAAATACGGGGACTCGATCTGCTTCATCATGCACGTGGCCACGGGTCTCTGGCTCTCCTACCAGGCGCCCGATGTCAAATCTGCTCGTCTGGGTCCCCTCAAGAGAAGAGTGAGTGGCGACAGACGCGAGCGCACACCGCTCTGTCTTTAGCAAGACACATGCAAAAAACAAGGAGCGTTAATGAATAAATCGCACTCCTTCGAGCGGATAATTATTTCAAGAGTAATGAGTTGATTGAGTTAAGATGATCCTCTGTTAGTTTGCATCTCATATCTCTGCCTCTGCTAAATATAAACCTCGTCTCCTGGCTACTGTTGCAGAAGCGATAGAGGTGTGCGTGCGGCATGTAAACACAGCCAGGTAGCCTGTAGTGTCAGCACCTGTGTTCCAGACACTGTGGCTCAGCGCATGCTCCATCATTTCTTTACTCATTTCTTTATGTTTCTCGCCCTTTCTCACCCTCTCAAGGCATGCCTGCATTCTGAAGGTCACATGGATGATGGATTGACCCTCCAGCGCTGTCAGCACGAGGAGTCCCGCGCCGCGCGCATCATCCGCAACACCACGCTTCTCTTTAAGCGATTCATCAGGTACGCTACACGTTGACAAAACACTGCCATTGCTCACTTCAGCACACAGAGACGTGATTGCACAAATTAGCCAATTAAACCAAATTACAGCCCACATTTGTCTTTCGCCACTTTATTAGGGTAATCTGCAAAATGTCCTGTCACTGGGACAAGTTTCATAAGCACCCACGTTGATGATGGTTTAGCGTAATTACGCCTGATGATAAAGACATTCCAACATCGGCAAATTATATCTGAAGGCTAAGAAAAAAAAGGAAAACAGATATTTTTGAAGCCCACAGACTCATAGGTGTGATATAACTCGTGATGTAACTTCCCCCCAGATTTTCAAAGTACAGAGGGGCCTGTGGGTTTTGGCTGAGTGGGGCCACATGTTTCCAAATAGACATGCAGTGGCATCACTGCTATGTGTGGTGAGCTATGAAGCAAATACGTGGATGCTTCCATTACCTGTATTTGTTATCAGAGGGCCTGTTGTCCCCTGGGTCAGACTTAGGGGCAGGAACGTGCCTGAATCTGTCAGCCCCTACCATCACACACACACACACACACACACACACACACACACACACACACACACACACACACACACACACACACACCGCTCCCACGCATCAGACAAGAGCTATTTTTAGCCGGCCAGCGGAAATCAGCATTTCAGCATGAATGAACCGTTGGGTTAAACATAGTGTTAGTCATCACTGCCTCTCCTCAAGTCTGTTCAGCTTCCCAGTCGTCGTATCTTTAGCAATGGTTTGTTTCCTCGAATGAATGAGAGAATTTGAGAAATGGCAAGTAGTGTTAAATGTCTGATTGAGTTTTTTCCTTTCTGTCTACTTCTCCCAGAGACCTGGATTGTCTGGGTGTTAAGAACAGGGCACTGGTCGCTCTGCCCGTGGAGGAGGTGCTCCAAACCCTTAATGACCTCATCACTTATTTCCAGCTCCCCGATGCCGAGCTGGAGCACGAAGAAAGGCAGATCAAGCTGCGCTCGCTCAAAAACAGACAGAACCTCTTCAAACAGGAAGTGAGTTCAGCCATCAAGGAAGGTTTAGTAAAAACAGCTCGCGAGGCAGTCAGGCAGAGCACCAAAAACCTTTCAACGTGGACTTTTAGTGAATGAGTGCACGTGTGATTAAACTAGGAGTAGTGGCAAACTTGCAGAAGTAGGTGAAAAAGCGTAACCAATTGATTCTGTGTGGTTTGTTTCAATGCCATCCTGTATTTGGAGGCACTTCATATGAAGGTGTCAGCAGTTTTCCTGAGGCTGGCATGAGCGCACTGAAGCTTTCTGCTAAGCTTCTAGGCTCTAAATTGCTTTCATCAATTATAAAGTGTCAACTGCCTCGCTGAGGGACCCTATGATGTCACCCATTGAAAAGCAGGTTAAATCTTACGGGATACAACAGCATAATTGTGTCAAAATGTCGTGGAGAGACCATAAAATAAGAGACTTGATTGTAATATATCTGAAGATTATCAACACATACAGTATAGATTTTTGCAAATTACATATATTTTAAGGATTGTTTAATCTTATGTACCTTTCTATGGGGGACTAAAGGAGCACATTTCTTAATTTTAATGCAGAAGGTCAGCTTGTCACAATAACTGTGACACCCTCTATTCAGCATATCAGATCTCAGGTATTTCAAGTCTGTGTCTGTAGAATAAACCAGTACAAGCTGCATTGCACTAACTGAAAACTGGGGGCAGGTTTCATCAAAGGAAGCTCTTATACCAGTGACATGTGCTGGGTCATGTCACGTGTCACTGCCTCTTTTTTTAGGGCATGCTGACTCTGGTGTCCAACTGTATTGACCGACTGAACGTCTATAACAGCGCCGCACATTTCGGGGAGTGCGCGGGCTCGGAGGCCGGAGTGGCCTGGAAAGACATTCTCAACCTGCTGTATGAGCTGCTGGGTGAGATGCTGGTCTTAACTGCACACACACAAATACACACACAGACAGACAGACAGACGTACACACAGACTCACTGCCAACTGCAATTAATCTTAAATATGAAAGTTTGAAGATAAAGTAGCCGAGAGTGCGGTGATTCACCGGTGATGACGATCTGTGCTGATCCGCTAATTTAGCAGCCATACACAGATTCTTCAGACGGCAGATTGAATTTAGGCAGATTCACATTTGCACACTGACACACAGGATGCGGCAGATAGCTGGCCTTAACTGAGCCTGATTCTGTCAGAGGTTTCTTCCTCTTTAAAAGTGAGTTCTTCCTTCCCACTGTCTCCAAGTGGTTGATCACAGTGGTTTTCTCCACATAATTTTAGGCTCTTTGCATCACAGTATAAAGCACCTTTTTGTGACTGTTGCTGTGAATTGATGCTGTATAACAAAAACTGAATTGAACTGAACTGAATTGAATTGAAGACACATGAACCATAAATACACTTTTCTAATACTCCAAAAACAAAACAAACAAACAAACACATTGTTGCAGAAAAAGCTCGGTGGCATGCGGCCCAGTGCCAGGGCATCAACCCAACAACATCAGTCATCTCAGACACACACACACACACACACACACACACACACACACACACACACACACACACACACACACACACACACACACACACACACACACACAGAGCGTTTGGGTATCTCCCACTGACCTCATTTCTTTTTAGCTGCCTAATGTCAATTTTCATCTCTGTCCTCTCAGTTCTCCTTTTTGTTTTGCTCTCTGTGTTCCTACTGCCCAGTGTCATCACCCCTCCTTTTCAAATTCACTATAACCTCTTGCACTGCATCCATATGCTCTGTCATATATATAGCACGTATCTCAGTAAAATGACCTGGCAGGAAAAAGCATTTTTTTGCTTCCCTCCTCTCTCTCTGTATATCCTGCCATCTTCCATCTGATGAGTACAGTGTTTGTCTCGACTGTTATTTCATCAGCTTTCACATAAAAAGATCCATTTACGAGCAGAAAATTGTGAGCAGGCACGATTTTCGTCCTGTCATGGTTGAAATGAGTTTCATTCTTAAGCTGAGATAGCCCGTATGTAGAGTTTATCTTTCATCTTGCCACACCGAAGCCCTCCCTGCCCTCCAAGGATGTCCTTCACGCTCTTATTTACACTGATTTCACCTGCTGACTCATATTAGTGTTCTAGTCACATCTCTCTTTCTCTGTTCCCCTTCCCCCTTCTTCACACACCTGGTTGAGCGCAGCGCTAAGTGGATTTGGGATCCCTCCCTCCTTTCTTCTTTGTCTCCCTGCATCGGATGACCCTGTTTTTTTCGTGCTAGGACATACATGTGGGTGTGTTTGTCCTCATATGTTTATGTCTGGTCCCACCTTCTCTCTAAGGCATCTTCTAAAACTAATATGTTTAAGAGTGTCAAAGCACAATGTCTTCCTTAACCGGCTTTGGGCAGGAATTCAAAGTGTTCACCTTTGCATGACATTGTTTTTCTGTTGTGTAAGACGTCACATTAAGCAATGCGCTGACTCGTGCACACTTTCCTCGTGTCCTGCAGCTGCGTTAATCCGAGGGAACCGCAACAACTGCACACAGTTCTCCAACAACTTGGACTGGCTGGTGAGCAAGCTGGAGAGACTGGAGTCTTCTTCAGGTACACTCATTAGCATTCTGACAGATACACATGAGCCTGCAGTGAAGCTGCACTGTGAGAGAGCTTTTGTGCAACATCGCAAAACTATTAAAATTCTTTAACAGGTACAGGAGTCTTTTTTTGAAAGGTGACACTGTTGGCTGAAATCATGGGAATAGCTGCTTTTACTTTTTAAATGTGCAGTAAGGAGCGTACCAGCAGGGCTTTCTGTTGCTCTGTGTGGACAGAATGCATCTTTGACAAATGTCCTTTGGTGTGTCTTTTGCGAGTGTTAAGTAACTGATGAATTTTGCGGCTGTGCAGGGATTCTGGAAGTTCTGCACTGCATTTTAATCGAGAGCCCCGAGGCGCTCAATATCATCCAGAAAGGACACATTAAATCCATCATATCGCTGCTGTACAAGCATGGACGCAACCACAAGGTAAGCAGTAAGGAGCGCTGCTATGTAAGTGTTGTTGCTACACGGTGAAATACACATCTGAGTTGTGCACATGTTGAAAAATAACTATGCAATACAAAGGACACTTTATAACACTTTATATTACGGCCCGTGACTGCAATGAAATTGAATTTTAATGTGTATTTTATTTGAAACTACAGTGTAGTTATGTTTACCTGCAAATACTTAAAGGTAGGCTCACTAGAATAGGGAAGTAACAAGTCAGGTTTTTACTGGAAGCAAAGAAATAATTCTACTATAAGTAAATTTAGTTAATGTGTAAGTGATTTTAGGTACTGTAGTGTGCAATCTCATGACAGTTTTGCAGAAAATCAAATAATATTTGCACATCTTGCATCATAAATACATTATACTTTTGAGGGCTTGGGCTGTATTATGGAGTGGATTAGTGTTACCTTTTTACATATTTACCTTTTTAAATCTCTATTTAATATTCATTATGTTGATATACATGATGTATTTTGTGTTATTCAACTGTCCTTTTATTTAACCAACGTTAGTATGATAAAGACTGTTCTCCCTTAACAACTTACAAGAAAAGATACCTTTAAAATTTGCAGGTCTATGTGACCTTCATGATGATGGAGCCAAGTCTAACTATTTTCTTCCCTTTCACAGTCACTGTTCACACATAAAGGGACTGTTTACTTTCCCGTAGTACACCTGGGACATTAGGCCAGGTTAAACCGCTCCATAATATGGCCCACCCACCAAAATGTACAGCACATTTATAATGTAAGATGGGGAAATATTGTTTGTTTTTCCACAAAATTACCAAGAAATTACACGATACTTAAAATTACTTACAATGGAATTTGTGTCTCATTTTCTTTATAATAAAATATGGTTTAGACCAGGGGTGGGGGAACTCCTGGCCTCGAGTGTCGGTGTCCTGCATGTTTTAGATGTGTCCTTCATCCAACACAGCTGATTTAAATGGCTAAATTACCTCCTCAACGTGTCTTGATGTTCTCCAGAGGCCTGGTAATAAACTAATCATTTGATTCAGGTGTGTTGACCCAGGGTGAGATCTAAAACCTGCAGGACACCGGCACTTGAGGCCTGGAGTTGCCTACCCGTGGTTTAGTGTCACGATTAGCGGAGCGGACTCAGGCGCAGACCACAAGTTCCTTCAAACCACAAGTGAATTTATTTACAGTTTTCTCCACAGTGAAATATATACAACGGTGTCTGGGGAAAAGGGGCCGGGGTTCCAGGGTCCGGGAGTGAAAGGGGCAGGAGTCCAGGGAGGGGAGATTTCCATACAGCTCTCGCAAACCCACACAGCTCCTCTTCCTTCCTCAACCACTCTTGCTCACGTTCAATCACAGTGCACCGGGAAACGGGTCCGGGGGGAATCTATATACAGACAGAGAAACAGTTAGTCTCCTGGTTCAGACGTACTCACGAGCAAAACTTTGCAGAGTGCAGGGCGACTGACGCTGATGGCTCAACGATCCAGCGACGAGTAGAGCAGACTCGCCATCTTAAGTAGGACTCTAATTCTGGTAATCAGCGGCAGGTGTGCTGATCATCCCCAGGTGCGTGGGCCAGAGGCGGGAGCCCATACTGAGCTCCGCCTCGGCAGGGAAAAGAGAGAGAGGGAGAGGACGAGAGAGAAAGAGAGAGCAGGTGCGAGAGAAGAGAATAAACAACACACATAGCGCCTGACTGTTGTCAGCCGGCGAGGTGCGGGGACCATGACATTTAGACTGATTAAAATTACTTACAGTATAATTATTGCTTTGTTCAGAAACCTGACTTGTTACCCCATTTATTTGTGTATTTACCTTTTGTAAGTAGCTGTTGGCAAGTATAATTATAGTAACATTTTAAATAAAATACATTGAAATTCCATTTATTTACAAAGTAATACCAGAAAAACAATTTAAATCCCAATAAAAGCAGAAATGTATATTCATAAAGGAATAATGTGATGTTTTCTTTGTTTGTTTATGTATCTGTACAGTGAATATGTCACAGTAACATGCAACCAATTGAAGTTGTCTTATGACTTTGTGAAGTCTTCACTGGCTGCACAACAAATTACTCCTGGCTAAGAAATGCACTAGAACAAAGCATTCAAATAAAAACTGCAAATTATGTTTGAACTTGGTGTTTAATATGTACAGTTGAAGCACACGACATGTGAACTTCATAGATGCTTGTGTACCTAACTTGGAAAGAGCAACATTCTTTGCCACAGTCTCCATGCTAAGCTGACAATCTGCTGGCTATTAGATCCACATACTGTACAGATGAGTGGGATTCTTCTTGTTAAGAAGTCTCCTGGAGCTTTTCGTAGCAGTGTGACCCTAACACGAAACAATCTGTTTAACAGTGAAATAAGATCAGGAGCCGGCCTGGGTCGTAAATCAGCCCGACTGTACTGTTTTGCAATGGAAGCAGGAGAAAAAGGTCAATGCTAAAGCGTAGGTGTTCTATGCTGTCACCCTCGGCTGAGCATCCTGGCCCGTTTAGTTCTACAGCTTTGTTAAGCTAACATCAAAAGGGTATTATTTAACATGTTTTTGTACCCAGTAACAATCGCAGAGTAATTATGCAGTGGTTGCATATAAAGGGACTGTCCCTCTAGCAGCATCCTGGACGGTGAAATATAATTAGTCATTTTCAGAAAGGTGCAGATGCACATCTGGGGTTTAATAGGGAAAATGAAGTAAACGTGTTATTAGTTATTAGTGAGTGTTAAGTGCTGTCATGGTCTTCCATTAGATGGTGTTGCTTATTATCCCTACCTCCTTCACTTTCTTTTTTAGATACTAGATGTGCTCTGTTCACTGTGTGTGTGTAACGGCGTAGCTGTGCGAACCAATCAGAACCTCATCTGCGATCACTTGCTGCCCAAGAGAGATCTGCTGTTGCAAACCCAGCTGGTCAATGATGTCCAGAGGTTAGAGAGCCATTTATTTATCTTGCATCTTTCTCCTTGCTTGGCTGATAACTCAGCGCAGTTATTTAGTCTAAAGTTAGCTACTTTCCATTTATTAATCTTGGGAGGATCACTGTGCAATGACAGAATTAAAGTGGACCTGTGTGAAATCATTATATATTTTTTATCTCTTCTTTATCTTAAAAATAAAATGACTTTGTATGGAATGTTACAATTAGCTTTTTTAAAGTGAAAAGTACAATATTGTAATTAAAAATGTAACTCTCTGGTGGTGATGTCACATTGCACTTCTTTGCCAGCATGAGACCGAACATCTTCCTGGGCGTGAGTGAAGGCTCGGCTCAGTACAAGAAGTGGTACTATGAACTCATGATCGACCAGGTGGACCACTTTGTGACCAGCGAGCCCTCCCACCTCAGAGTCGGCTGGGCGAACACAAAAGGCTATGCACCCTACCCGGGAGGAGGAGAGGGCTGGGGTGGTAATGGAGTTGGTGATGATCTCTACTCGTACGGCTTTGATGGACTCCACCTCTGGTCAGGTGGGTGGGATAAGCCAGTGTCTGGAGTAACTAATGCATTAAAAGATGAGCGGTAACCCTGGGCTACAGCCACGTTGTGTCTAGACAGAACCAGTGCCCTGCAGGGACGATCTCCTTGCCCAGAGTGTGTGTCGCTGTGTGCAAATGTGTGTATCCGACAGTATGTGTGTGTGTGAGAGAGGGAGATAGAGGTGTGATTTGTGCCAGCACAACTCACTAGGTTGTATTTCACATAGCAGTTTGCACGCGTGTCCCGATCAGGTCGTATCCCGCGGGCGGTTGCGTCCATGAACCAGCACATTCTGACCTCAGAGGACGTGGTGAGCTGCTGCCTGGACCTCGGAGCCCCCAGCATATCCTTCAGGATCAACGGACAGCCCGTCCAGGGCATGTTTGAAAATTTCAACACAGACGGACTCTTCTTCCCTGTCGTCAGTTTCTCCGCAGGTGTCAAGTGAGTGTTTATTTTTTTTGTTCATATGATTTGTTGGGCGTTAACAGGCACGCTGCAATTCCTGGATGAAACAAAAAAAAAACAAAACTCATGTCATATTTATATATTCTAAAAATTCTATCTCCATATTCTGACTTTCATTTTGTCTTCGAGGCTTTTAGATTAGACGCGGCTTAAAAAACAGGAAAAAAATTCTGTTTCCATGGTGACCACTGATAGTGTGATTGATGTGACTTGAAAATGGAATTTCAAGCTCCAGCAGTTTTCCCACAATTCCATGATCGACTCCGACTTTAAAGAGCACAGTAGCCTTTTGCCACTTTTCCTCTGAGACACCTGCCACAATGTTCGGTCATGTTAAATATTAGGAAATGAATTTGTTTTTAAAAAATATAAAAAATATCAGAGTTCAGTCATCATTCATTTTAAAAAAATGTGGTTCATCTGTGTAGCTAAGGAAAGGAAAGAAAAAGGCATAACGCTCCGCTTGATTTCCCCGTCTTTCAAATCATTTTCATGCATTCTTTTCCACAAATTATGTCACTTTTAATAGCCTCATTGTTCTCACACTGTCTGTATTATCTGACGTGCAGAAAAGATTAATTGAACAATGTGTGTTACTGACCCAGTTGTTACGCTGGTTAACAGAAGTTAGATAAGGAGTTTATTAGCCCTCACACACACGCTCATGTGCCAACATGCTGTATGAGAATTGCTTGAAATATTAAATTTCCTTTTTAAGGGATTTACTGTACACCGCAAGTCTGTGTCTAAACACTGATTACAGCCTTGCAAAAGACAACTGGAGTGCTTTTTGTGACACCTTGCTGTTACTTTTCACCTGGTGCTAAATTGGAGCAAGTGGAGGATTGGTTGTTCCTGTTAGGTCAAATGTATTTATGTAACACGTTTAAAACAGTGTTGACCAAAGAACAAAGATAACTTATTAGACAACTGATGATGCACTGGTCAGCTTCATGGGTTTTTTGTTGATCTTTGCTGCTGATTGGAAGCCTAAATAAGCTTTTAGATCATGAAATATGTTTCTTATTTTACAAGCATTTCATCTTCAGTCAATGCATTCTACACTCAGAAACACTGAGCCATACTGAGGATTGGCACGGACTCAGAAAACGTGCTCAGATGGGAGTTTGTGTGTATCAAGTGTTTATTTTGAAGTTGGCGAATAAGCATATCTAATGTGGTGGAAGCTGTGGGACTGAGCGTGCGCATGTGAGGTCTGGGGAGGAGGAGGAACAGAGTTAGCGATGGCTCAACCGGAGGTCGTGATTTGTGGACTGGATTGTGGAAACTGGAAATGGTCTTATTTGAGTGGGGGGTGCTTTAGAGCAGCAGGCGAGTTTCCACAGTAGGATGGATCGGTGGAGAGTGGGCAGGCAGGTGAGCAGGTGAGTCGTCTCCTTTACAGGTTTCTGAGGTTCCAAGCTGAAGCGGGCACATGTGGCTGAAAGGTTTTCACAACTCTGGAGTTCAAGAAATTCCAGAGAGACACATGATTCAATAGTGCATGAGATTGGTGACTGAAAAGAGCGGAGAGACTTAGGATCGCAAGTTATACATCAGCCCAGCACACCTGGTACAGGTGTGAAAAGAACAAACCAGACAGGGGATCAGTCCTGATGCCAACCTCACCTCTCGTAATAACAAAGAGGTTAAACATGGAAAGACCCTCCAGGCTCTGCATCATAACAAACAGAGTGAAAGAAGCCAAATTGTCTACAATTTCATAAAACAGGCTGTTTGGAACGGACTCGTCCTTTTTAGTAGTTGAAGTGTTGTCAAGGTCTGATCTACCCCTTTCATTGGTCGGGGGATTGTGCAGCTAACATTGTATTGACCAGTCACAGCAGAGCGTGAGCGTGTGGAAGCTTGGAATTGGCCCAGTGAACAGGGTGAACGTCTCCATGGACTTAAACGTGCCAGAACATGACAGCCACACATCCTCAGTGCTTAATAATTGAGGGCCGCAGTGAGAATGAGCTTGGTTGCGTCACTGCTACTACTCGAACTGCTATTTTGAGCAGCCTCGAGAGACGGTTTTCACAGCGAAGGTCTAAGAAATGTTTTTTCATTCACAGAACTAAATGTGTCCCTGTTTGAGTAGAAAAAGTTGAAGAGGGTTAAGAAGAAAAGTAGAGGATTGGTTTTCTTTTTACTAGTTGCTTCTTTTATTTTGAGCGTGCACGTAAAACATTGCAATAAGCAGAGTCACGTGAGCAACTTTTCTCTTGTTAGGGTTCGTTTCCTGTTGGGTGGACGGCACGGTGACTTTAAGTTCCTGCCTCCATCAAGCTACGCACCGTGTTATGAGGCTCTGCTGCCAAAAGAGAAGATGAAGGTGGAGCCGGTGAAAGAGTATAAGAGAGATGTGGACGGAGTTCGAGATCTGCTGGGCACCACCCAGTTCATGTCGCAGGCCTCCTTCATCCCCACACCTGTGGAAACCAGCCAGGTAAGCTCACAGGAGGCGTGCAGGATGGTGATCATGAGAAAAACGCCCCCTTTTTCACAAAGGCTCTGATGCAGTGTGACATGTAAGAACATAAAGAATGCAAATCAACTGAAAAAATGCTCATCTTGAATTTGATGCATCTTGTGTATTTGTTTAATTTTTCCAAAAGAATTGCATTACTTTGTTTCAACTACTGATTTTTTTGCATTCTATAGTTTGGACAACTTTTTGGAAAATGCTCATTTGCTTACCTGTTCCTTCAGATTGTCATGCCGCCTCATTTGGAGAAGGTTCGGGACAAGCTGGCTGAGAATATCCATGAGCTCTGGGGCATGAATAAGATTGAGCTTGGCTGGTCTTATGGCAAGGTAAGGGTTGGATTGTTAATGAGATTGTTATTTAGTTGCTTATGTTGTTGTCTTACAAGTTCATCGCTCGGATCAAAAGATAAAAAGCATACTCCATGCCTTTTTCCATGTTTGTGGAGAAATAAGCACGACAGTTACAATTTTTTCTCGATGAGTGTGAGAACTTACCATCACAGAGGCTTGTATGTCATCTTGCTTTCTCTTTTATAATTTGCGGTTCACACCAAAAAGAGGGTAAGTGGAAAAAGAACACTGTCATTGTTCACGTTCAGCGCTTTTCCACGCCACTCATTTACATCCTTCATTCACATCCAGTTTGTTTGTAGGTAGCAGAGTCATTGTGTCTGTGTTCTAGTATCAGTCATGAATTACAAATTGTTGTTTCACCCAAAGGGCAGAACAGGATGTCTTGGCAATTTCATCACCGGAATAAACCCAGACTGAAATTTGCATTTTGTTTTTTGTTTTTCTCCTTTTCAAAGAAAAACTGATGGAGTTTCTAATTCTTTAAATGTTCAGAGGGTCAATCAAAACACACGACATAACCCACTATGAGTCAGAAACCAATCAAAAGGCCTGTCTATATATTCGGAGCAGAGGTTGTATCTTTTCTCCTGCTACTGATAGTAATCTGAGAATATGATTGCATGCTATACTTAGATTGGAAGATTAATGTGAAATTGAGATGAGGCTGGTTAGTCTGTGTTATTCTTGCCTCTGCTGGCTATGTCCAAAAAATTGCCAGATTAACAGCCAATGTTTTCTATTATTAACTGGCATCAAGCCCGATCATGCATAAAGACCAGAAGCAGTGGGAAACACCTAGTCTGGATCTGTGGGGCAAGTTCAAAAGTATATCTGACTTAGCTTTTGAGCTCTTTTATCGTCGGAGAGCTTATGCTTGAGGGTTTTTTAAGCTGAAGTCTCCTGGCTTCACCTGTAGTGATATCAAATTCTCATCTAAACTCCCTAAAAGAACAAATTAGTGTATTTCCTAATACAGTCAGCTGGAAATGCATGCTTGTAATTACAGTGTACGCAGTGCAATCAGCAGGCTCCTGCAACAAAAGACAAAAACTGTACCCGATTTAAATTCAGCTCCATCCCACTTCAAGTTCTCCTGCTGTGTTTGTATTGTTTACTCTCTGCTCGGGTCTGTTGTAAGTCACAGTTGCACAAGTGGTCAAAAAGAAGGCATGTCCAAATTTAAGTTGGTTATAGTTTCATCCATTTAACTCCAAATTCTAGCTGATGGCTTTCTGGTTTGTTGTACAGTTACCACAGGATAATGCCAAAGTGACCTGTTTTGCTCTTAAAGGAAGGAAAAACAAAAAAAAAAAACAGCAACAAGATGCAGCTCTTATGTCTATAATACAACATGAGAATCCTGCGCTAGCTTGTAGGCTTTCACTCTGTCCTCCTCCTCGACAAATCTTTGATTTAGGACAAAGACAAGTCTGAGATTTGGTAAATAATAATAATAAACTAGTTTTATTGTCAAGGTTTTATGTTTTTTTTTACATGTGGAGCGATAGCCAAGTGAGTTGGAGTCAGTTATACATAGTTATACATGTGGTAGAGGTCACATAGCAGATAAAATAAACCTGTTTTTGCTATTTAGCGCTGGTTGCATGTAAATATGAAAGAGGAGATTTCCCATAGTTCTTGTACTATTCACAAAAGAGCTGGCTGCTATTCATTGGACCCACGGAAACAGCTGCATATCTGTACACAGCCCTGCATGTTTTCTTGGTAAACATCCACCATTGCCATGCCACCTCCTCTGAGCAGCATTGCCAAAGGGATTATTTGGCTTAAAGCGCAGCCTCGAGAGAGACGCATTACGCCTCTCACTCGGTATTCCTGCCATACAGCTCTCTGGCTCTGCCAAGAAAACATGCTCTCTTGTCCCTCTCTCATAACATGTTCACTAGAGTAGTCTAATCACTGCAACTAGTAGCACCCAGTACTTAAACCACATGCCCGTCCCCCTTGTTAGTTCACAGTGACAATGAGTTATGAGGCTGTGTATTTCATATGCATAGATCTAGTAGGACTTGATGTACATGAATGCAGAGGTGCTGATCAGCAATGATGAGAACGTCAGGAGATGTTTGATATGTGTGTTTTTTCTCTGACTGTTTTCCTCACAGATAAGGGATGATAATAAGCGGCAGCATCCGTGCCTGGTGGATTTCTCCAAGCTGCCGGAAACGGAAAAAAACTACAATCTGCAGATGTCAACGGAGACTCTGAAGTAGGCCGAACATGATGGATTGTTGTTGTCTTCATGGACAATACCTCTGTTATTGAACACAATAATAAAAAATAGCCTACAAAACAATAGCTGACATATTATTCACAGACAATACATTTTCTTTTTTCTTTTTTTATTGGATTAAACTATTTATGAGGAATATCAGGTAGTGCACTGATTTCATAGTAAGGCTGCAGCGATGACGTGCTGTACTTTAATTGCTGACAATGTTAGCACTGTTAGGACTTCTTAGCTATTCTTTCTCTATTGGAAAAACACACACCAGCTTCAAGGCTGTGGGCATTCCCATTCTTGACAGAGGTTTCCACAATGCTGGCTCCAAGTGTGGGATCACCTGCCTGTGTTGAGACTGTCATGCCTCATGTGATGAATAAATGGGGCATCTGTTGCTCTAGACTACCAGTAGTCCTCTCTTCTTTAGAGAGACCAGGCTTTCTACACTTACACAGAAATGTGCAAAATGGAGGGGTAGGGTTAAGGTGGAAAGGAATTGGGTTATAAAGGCCCATCGCAGGTGATTGACATAAATGCTCTTCTAATGGAAAACATAAATGCATGCCGTCATTAATCTTGATCTGCTGTTTTGGAAGACACATTTGGGTGACAGGGACGAATTCCTGAAAGACATCAAACTCACTTTTACTGTCGCTCCGTCCGATCACAAGGTGTGAAGGAAATTTGTCAGATTCACTTGGCGCCTGTTTCGCTCCCGTGGGTATAGCTCGGCCTTTCTTGTGTAACAGATTAGGACGTGTAATTTAACCCATCGTGCTCTGTTTGAACACGTTCAGCAGCCTCTCTGGTTCTTTGCATATACTGTCAAATCAGTTTATTGGTCACTGTGGTTATTTTTTTCCCCTGCAGGACCCTGCTGGCGTTAGGCTGTCGTATAGTTCACATGAATCCAAATGCTGAGGACTCTCTCAAAAAGATAAAACTCCCTAAGAAGTAAGTGGGTATGATTGTAGCAACGATACAAGCACACACACTACACTTGATATTCATTGTACATCACACAATTGGACAGTAATGACTCGGCCGCTCTATAGTAAGACAGTAAGAGAAATAAAAGGAATCAAAATGTTTGGTAACCCAATCACAGATCATCCAAAAATGTCCAGCAGTATAAGAAATAAAGGATATTTATTGTGTTTACTGCCATAGAGATTCCCATCAGGCTGTAAACGTAACTAAACTAGTCCCTGTGGTTTAACTGTATCCATAACTGGGGGAAAAATTCCTTTTTCATTGTTTTTTCCTGTAGCTACATGATGTCCAATGGTTATAAGCCGTCCCCTCTGGACCTGTCCGATATCAAACTGACTCCGGGGCAGGAGCTGCTGGTGGACAAACTGGCAGAGAACGCTCACAATGTGTGGGCCAAGGACCGGATCAAACAGGGATGGACATACGGGATTCAGCAGGTATGCTCAAATCCACCAAAGAATCGGCAACTTCGCCAGACATGTGAACAGCGCTGAGGTTTGAAAGACGAATAACAACCTTAGATCACTGTAAACACATCTACGAAAACACAGCCTTTAATGTTCAAATTTGATTGAAGAGATTAAAAAATAGCTTCTCAGAGAACAGGTACATTCAAAAGAAGACATTGTTGCTGTAAAGTGCTTATGAGTGCATCCCTGTAATCTAAGAGCAGCAGCTTTACATTGTCCAGAGGTCTGTGCAAATTACTCAGCCGGAAAGTACGTAATGTTCCTGGACATCTGGTGCACGTCTATACAATGTGCTGGGAAAAAATGTTCGGATTAAATACAAATACTGCAACGAAAGAAAAATCCGTTTTCTTAATATGTGGAAGAATACGCTACTTTTGCCTGCTCCCTTATTCACAAGGGGTTGCCACAGTGGGTAGCTCCGCATGTTTGATTTGGCAAAGCTTTTTTATGCCGGATCCTTTTCCTGACAAAACCCCACTGGGATTTGTGTCTCCTCCCGGGATCAAACCAGGGATCTTTTACTTGTCAGGGAATTGTGTAAACCAAAAGGCTGATTTTGTTCTATTTCAGCTTTGTCTGTTATCGTCTCAGTTCTAGACTAGTCTATAGTTCACTTGTGGATTTGCCAACATGACATATTTTAGCGTGTGCCCCTGTATTATTGGTAGCTAATAAAGTAGTAATATTGGACACATAACCAGCTGTTGAGCTTCAGCTACAGGCTCATCAAACAAACCTGAACCTGAAAACTTTAAAATTTCTCTTGCTGCTTCTCCTCCGTCCAGGATCTTAAAAGTAAGCGTAACCCTCGCCTGGTTCCTTATGCTCTGCTGGATGAACGCACCAAGAAGTCAAACAGGGACAGCTTGCGGGAAGCTATCCGCACTCTGATTGGCTACGGGTACAACATCGAGCCCTCGGACCAGGAAGGCGGTGAGTTTCACCCATGAAAGTGTGCTAATCAAAATGCCCAGAAGTTCAAATTATACAGTGCATAATAAAATGCTCCTTACAAAGAATAAGGATAAAAAATGATATCCTGATATGGGACTTTGCCTTCCATCCCCTTTCAGTTTGGAGTCAAAGAGAATAGCCATGTGAAATTGCTGCTTTTACCTACAGCCACTGGGTTTTTGCAATTAATATTTCCATTGCTTCTTATTATTCTCCTTTCACCCAGCAGGACAAGTCTCGGAGCGCCTCAGCATTGATAAGATCCGCTTCTTTAGGGTAGAAAGAACGTACGCAGTGAAGACTGGGAAGTGGTACTTCGAATTTGAGGCAGTTACCGGTGGAGACATGAGAGTGGGCTGGGCCAGACCTGGGTGTAAGCCAGATGTGGAGCTTGGCACAGATGAGCTTGCGTTTGTCTTTGATGGATACAGGGTAAGCTGTCAACCAAGACTCAGTTAATCCTGACAGCGTATTACCATCGGTGAAGTTCATGTAGATTACTCGAAAAATGACTTTCGCCCTTTATTCTTTCGTATTTAAAATCCTATTTAATTATTTGGTGTTAAGCTAATTTAAAGTAGTTGCTCACATTGTGTGTATACCATATGGTATTCCTTGTGTCTGTACTGTGCGCAGGGCCACTGCCTGAACATGGGCAGCCGGCTGTTTGGGCGCTGTTGGCATGCTGGGGATGTGGTGGGCTGCATGATCAACATGGAGGACAAGTCCATGATCTTCACGCTGAACGGGGAGATCCTGATCACCACCAAGGGCTCTGAGCTCTGCTTCACGGACTTTGAAACTGAGGATGGTGAGAAAGAGCGTGTATGAATGTGGCTGTGAGGAGTTGTTGAGCACATGTCCTTGCCATCCTGCGCTCATCTTTTAAAGCCTTCACATGTAGAGCAGAGGGCTTTATCCTAGAACAATCATGGTGGTGATATAAGTTAAAAATGAGCGGCTCCCTGTGTGGAGATCAGCCGTATTTGAAGTGCCACTTGTAAATTGCCTTTTGCAAAAGCTGCATTGATGTTCCATCCCTCCTGCTGTGTATTTTTAAAGACTTCATTCTCTCCTCCTTCTTTGCTCCCCCCCTTTGTCTTTATGTCCTTTGTCTGTCCTGCAGGGTTTATTCCAGTGTGTAGCCTCGGTCTGTCGCAGGTGGGTCGTATGAATCTCGGGAAGGATGCTAGCACCTTTAAGTACTACACCATGTGCGGCTTGCAGGAGGGATTCGAGCCATTTGCCGTCAACATGAATCGAGAGGTCACGATGTGGTTCAGCAAGCGTCTGCCTACTTTTGTCAACGTGCCGAAAGACCACAACCACATTGCGGTAAGAAAGAAGAAACTGTGAAATTTTTAAAAACGATTGAATTGGCCTAGACGATGAACGCAAAGCTTGTCATCCTTTGTTTGCAGGTAACCAGGATCGACGGCACCATCGACAGCCCTCCTTGTCTCAAAGTCACCCACAAGACATTTGGGACACAGAACAGTAACGCCGACATGGTGTTTTGTCGTCTGAGCATGCCTGTGGAGTTCCACTCCTTCTTCAAGATCAGCCCTGTGGTGGACATGAACGGTGTTCATGAGGAAGAAACCCTTAAAGTTAAACACAGGTGCTGAACTTCCCAAAACTGTGACTTTAAGCTCTTTTGCAAGAAAACCTTGAATCAGACATGTTATCTGCTCGCTCATGACTTTTTGAATGTGGTTTCTGATAGATATCCACTGAGATCTGTGAGGCACAGCGATGAAAGTAGACGAGTGGACTACAGCAGCATCACTACGGTACAGAAGAAACGTCCGTTTGCAGCTGCTCAAACTAAATGTGTTTCATTTTTGGCTAAGTCTCTCTTCTCTGTTTTGTTACAGTACTACCATTCAGTGAGGGTCTTCGCAGGTCAGGACCCTGCCTGTGTGTGGGTTGGATGGGTTACTCCTGACTACCATTACTATAGCAACAACTTCAACCTCAGCAAGAATCGAACAGTGACTGTAACCCTGGGCGACGAACGTGGGCGAGTCCACGAGAGGTGACGCCCTCTGTGTTTATATGTAATAAATGCTGACGATTATTTTTAATTACTAACCTTGTAAAGATTTTTATATATGCTTATTACTGACAGCGTGAAGAGGAGTAACTGCTACATGGTGTGGGGTGGTGATGTCACCAGCACTTCCCACACCTCCGGTCGCAGCAATGTGGATCTGGAGATCGGCTGTCTAATAGATTTGGCCACTGGCCTGTTGACATTCACCGTCAATGGCAAAGAGATCTCTACCTCCTACCAGGTATACCACACACAGGCTGTGCAAGCAAGAATATAACTATTGCTATGTTTTTCTATAATTAAAAGTATCTAGTTTGATGGGGTGCAACCAAAAAAAATTATGCTACCGAACTAATAAAAAGTAAATTTACAACACTGTGCAAAAGTCTTGAACCTGCTCATCAGTGTTTTTTTTATATTTTCCTAGGAAAATGGAAATAAGGAGAAAGATGGAATGAAAATACAAAATATGGTGCAAAAACAGAGTTTGTACAATTCTAATGAGCTTGAAAGTCAATATTTGACACAACTGCCTTTGTTTTCCAACACATTTCTTTAAGTAGTCTTCAGGAATAGTCCTCCAGGCTTCTTTAGGACATTCGATGACTTTTAGATGTTGACTTCCCTTTGGTAAATGGAAACTTATATTGTCTTTGGACTGTGGGAGGAAGCCGGAGTACCCGGAGAGAACCCACGCAAACACGGGGAGAACATGCGAACCCTGGCCTGATGGTGGACTTGAACTCAGGACCTTTTTGAAGTGAGGCAACAGTGCTAACCACCGTGCCACTGTACTACAGTTAGTGGGGTTAGGTTGATTGGAAACTCAAAATTCTCTATAGGTATAGATGTGGAAGTGAATGTGAGTGTGAATGGTTGTCTATGTGTTAGCCTGGCGACAGACTGGCGACCTGTCCAGGGTGTACCCTGCCTCTCGCACTAAGACAGCTGGGATAGGCTCCAGCACCCCTGTGACCCTGAAAAAGGATAAGCGGAAGTGGATGGATGGAGTATCCCCAATCAAACATTCAGAGCTTTTATCTACGCTTTCTATGCCTATTCACGTGCATTGGGGGCAACTTAGTGCATTTAGCAGGAGTCATGGATCAACCGACCTGACCTGCTCTACCATAGCTTCTTTTTACTCCCAATATGATCCCACTCTGTTTCAAAATTGTTAAGGTTCGGGGAGGCCAGTCAGTGACCGACAGCATTCCATTGTGTGTTTTTCTATCCAGGTATGCTTTTGATGCTTTGGCAGTGTGTTTGGCATCATTGCGATGCTGAAAAATGAAACCATTGCCAATCAGATGCTTTCCAGATGCTATTTCATGCTGGATCAAAATCTGACAGCACTTCTCACAGTTTCATCAGTTTTGACAAGATCCACAACACCACTGACTGACATGCAGCTCCAAATCATGACAGAGCTTCTTCTGTGTTTTACAGATGGCTGTAGACACTGTTGTACCTCTCTTCTTACCTCCTCACTACACATTGACGAAGATTTGGAGAAAAACATTCTTTCCATAAGACCTGTTCTCGCTGATTTACATTCTAGTTCTTGTGTAATGTGGCATACCGCAGCCTTTTCTCCTCGTTTCCCTTCCTTAAGAATAAAAAAGGCAATCTTATGCCTGTCAGACTGTGTTGTTTTTTTGTACATTTTATAGATGTTTTTTTGTAGATTCAAGGAAAAAATTATATGCTTTTGTAAAAGGCTGCTAGTAAAAAAAAATGTCAAAGATACAATTTAATATTCGTTCTTTTCTAGCTGTTATGTGAAGACACAACACTTGTTCGTCCCTTGAGTTATGTGTTTTTTATGCTTGAATGATTCATAGGTTGGAGTGAAGTGTTAACTTTAAAAAACCCAGAGAACTGTGACGCAAAACCAATTGAAAACTTTAAAAGAACATCTGGCTCCTTGGAAACAAAACTGTGAATTTGGACATCAATTTCAAGGTCTGCAAGTGCAGCCATAAACAATTCCCATCACTTCTACTTTTGAATCACTCTTTGAATCACCTGAATACCTGCACATCACCATTGTGCCCTGGAAATACTTCCAGCCTAATGTACCTTCTTGGGGCTTGCAGACTGAGTTCTTCCACGAATGCTACTGTTTGGTCTCTGTTTATCGTAGTTCTCATCATCACTGATGGTCCTTGACAGTGTCATGGTGACAAAAGTTAATATTTGATGATGATAGCAAAATCATAAATATGAAAGTGGTCAGAGCTGGATGCTCAAGGAGAGGACCATGAGGGGAATAGCAGTTAAATTTAATAAATCAGGTCAGTTTGTACACTAAGGAGCTTGGAAAGAAAAGGGTCTGGACTTCTTTAAGTTGCTTGAAGACGTTTCACCTCTCATCTGAGAAGCTTCTTCAGTTCTAGGGCCAAATAGTGGAGAGTCCCAGATTTAAGCCCCCAAGAGAGACATGGACCCCCTGTTGATCCTCTACCTAATCACACGAGCCAAGGTGTGAAAATCGGTGTGGGTCACAATTGGCAAGGTGAACCCGCTGTGAAACCTAGCCCCACTCTATCATGTTATTTTCCTGAGGTCAGATGGTCCAGGATGTGAGTGGGCGTTCAGGCGTCTGGGAAGAAATCTCAAAACTGGATTGTAGATGGCAGACAGTTGGTGTCGTAAGCCACCGCCTCTGTTCAAAGATGTTTGTTCACAGTGGACATAGATGGCTTCCTTTACCCCTCTTTCAAACCATCTGTCTTCTCTGTCCAAAATGTGAACATTGGTGTCCTCGAAAGAGTGACCTTTGCCCTTTAGATGCAGATGGATAGCTGACCCTTGTCCCGTTGAGGTGGCTCTTCTATGCTGTGCCATGCGTTTATGAAGTGGCTGTTTGGTCTCTCCAATGTAGAGGTCTAAGCGACCTGAGCGAACTGAAGAAGCTTCTCAGATGAGAGGTGAAACGTCTTCAAGCAACTTAAAGAAGTCCAGACGCTTTTCTTTCCAAGCTCCTTAGACTACGACGACCTGAATGACTGAGAACCTTCACAGACATGTCAGTTTGTATAGTTTTATGGCTTTAGTAGTGGATCATTTTTGGTAACAGCTTGTAAAATGAATTATAAAGGATATCAAGTCTTTTGCGAAGCAGATGCATGCATGCATTAATATCCTTATTCTTCACTATTGACTACTATATATTGGGCATGCATACATCCCTGCACAGTCCATCTGCAATTTAATCTGATGACCTTGACAGTAACTTAATTTAAGCCTTTGCATATTTACTGAACAGAGAAGTGACGGATGATCTGATATCGTCGTGTTGGTGTTGTTCCCAGATCATCATGAAAATGTTGTTCCAGGTTCAACATTGCAAGTGACCAATCAGAATGTTGTGACGTTATTCTTTTGCGCGCCAAGCCATTCATGCATTTATGAAATTCCAATGTTGCAAGGACAATATCAATTCTGCTTACCGTTTATTAAAGGGTTAGGATTAGGGTCAGGGTCCGTTGATCGGCGGACAGAGGCGGTTTCTCGCAGCTTAAGTACAGTTTTTTGTTTTACGGCAGTTTTTCCCGAAGTCGCAAAAGTATGACGTCACAACATTCTGATTGGTCACTTGCAATGTTGATCCTGGAACAACATTTAGTATGATGATCTGGGAACAACACCAACACGACGATATCAGATCGTGCGAGAAGTGACTGTGCATCTTGTTGAATTGCGGACTTGTTGTTCAGACGTCCTCTCAAAAGTAAATCTCAAATAACCTTTCAGAGGGTGTAATCTTCTTACGTTCTTCCTCACTGAAATTCTTTAAGACTTCACCCAGTGCTGACTCATCGCCGACACTCTTAAATGTTCATGTGTACTCACTCACACTCACACACACACATACACACACACACACACACACACACACACACACACACACACACACACACACACACACACAGGCAAACTAAACTGCACTAAGTAGCAGAGTTTTCATGATGCATCATTAAGCTGCTTTCCTTAAGTCACGCTTTCAAGCTCCTTCTCAAGCTTTTGATATTTACTTCCTGTTTGGACCTTTTGTTCGCTTTCTTTTCACTTTTCTCTGCTCCAGGTGGAACCAAACACCAAGCTTTTCCCTGCTGTGTTTGTGCGACCCACCAGCCCCAGCCTCTTTCAGTTTGAACTGACTAAAATAAAGGTGCGTGGCTCCTAATTTGACTTTTCCATTACAACAGGCTTGCTTGTGTGTCTGCAATACCACAGAAACGAATGCTGTGCTCAGACAGGATTCCCATCTGCTGTCTCTGTGTGCTCTCCAGAACGCCATGCCTCTGTCATCAGCCATCTTCAAGAGTGAGCATAAGAACCCGGTTCCACAGTGTCCGCCCCGACTGGATGTCCAGACCATAAATGCCGTGCTGTGGAGCCGCATGCCCAACAGTTTCCTCAAAGTGGAAACGGCCAGGGTTAATGAGAGGCATGGCTGGGTGGTTCAGTGCGTGGAGCCCCTGCAGATGTTGGCAGTGCACATACCTGAAGAGAACAGGTGTGGAACAAGGCTTAGTTCGCTTATAAGCTGCATTCGTTACTTTTTAAAGCACACTAGTCAGTTCACACAGTATCTTAAATGTTGAATCTATACAGGAAGTTTCAAACACTGACCCTTTTTTACGGAGGACCAGAGACAGCATGCAACTGCCTGTTGAAACACAACTTGTGTTCTTTATCCTTAAACAAAAGATGTACTAAATACTGATCTGCTAAATGCTTTTTTCTTTTGTGATCAGAACAAGGCTAACTGTTTTGCTCCATTTCCATTTTCTTAAAGCCAATTTCCTGTTTCATCTAGCTTTATTTTTAGCCTTAAGTAATGACAGTGGTATTCATATTCCCATTTAACTCTTGATAAAGACAAGCTTCCTGTAAGCGCACATTGCAATAAAGTGATTTAGTTATATTTTATTTTTTGGTAACACAGTATTTTTTTTTTAAATCTCAACAGTCACTCAGGATTTGCTGCTTTCCTCAGTTTTATGTCACTGTGTATTAAAATGTCCCGGGCTTTAAGCTGTTAGACAGACAAAACAGGTTTGAAGTTGTCACCGCGGGCTTCGCTAAATCATCATGCTAATGTTTTAACTGTTTGTGACAAGTGTATTAAGCAGCCAGAAGGATTAAGGCACAGGGAGTTTCAAGTTATTATCACCTTACATTCTGACGTATAACTATTAAGATTCTGGCCACTGAACTTTTTAAATTTAAGAGCAAGAAGTGAGTTTAGAGTGCATTTCTATTAGTTACGACTAGCAAACTTGGCTAGTAACCTACATCGCATAAACACATGATTCTTAGTTAATGGTAAGCAACAAACCACCAATAACATAACTAATAAATTACAGTAATTTCACCACACAGTTATCCATATTTTCTGTCAGACAGAAAAAGCACCAACATCACAAAAATGGTTGAGTGACTCAGATTAGCTAACGTGAAACCTAGCGGCTCTCAGGCAGCCACCTGTGAGTGAAAGCAGCCATGCTCCTCACAGTTAGTGTGAAGGGGGGTAAATTAGCTGCAGAAAATCATTCTAACCCTCAGCTGTGAAAGCCTCACCCAGCCGGGCAAGTGGGCAGCCAAGTTTGTGAACACAATAACTCGAGAATGAGGCGATGTAGGGTTTTCAAATTGATACCATAACGGTATCTATTAGAAATGTCAGGCAAATTTGAATCTCAGTCACCTTGAAGGTCAAGTTTTCTGAAAATCTTGTGATGTGATAACTAAAGATGTAAGTCACCTTGGATTTTCACATTGATAGGAGGCGAGGAGTAGTATTTTCTTTTACCAGGTTGTAAACCTTCCATGGTAAAGTTGGGCATTTTAAGACTGGGTTTTATTGAGAGTGACTGACTTATGGAGACATCTTTAATGACCATTTCAGGTCCAACTGCACTGAACTGGCTTTACTTTTTAGCTCTAGAGGCTGCTGCTTGAGAATTTCACATTGGATGCCGTCAGACGTAAAAAGCAACTTACTGGCTTAAAAAATCCACAAGATAGAATAATATGAGTTGTTTTTAAAGTTTCTCCCTGACCACTAAGTAGACTAGATCACAAGATTCGTGTTATGAACCATCATGAATCCTGCTAATTCTTGCTCTCTTTAATGAAAGGTGCATTGACGTCATGGAGCTCTCGGAGCAGGAGGACATGAAGAAGTTCCACTATCACACCTTGAAACTGTACTGTGCCCTCTGTGCTCTGGGAAACACTCGTGTGGCCCACGCCCTTTGCAGCCACCTGGACCAATCACAGCTCTTATACACAATCGACAATCAGTACCTGTCTGGCATGTTACGCGAGGGCTTCTACAATGTTCTGATTAGCATCCACCTGGAGACAGCCAAAGAGGCGCGACTCATGATGAAAGATGAGTTCGTCATTCCTGTCACGGCCGAGACACGCTCCATTCGTCTCTTTTCTGATGCTTCTAAAAAGCACCTTCCGCCCGGGGTGGGGCTTAGCACCTCCCTGAAACCTCGCCTCAACTTTACCCCACCGTGCTTCATCAGCACCAAACGGGAGCATCTGTACAGTCCCCAAATCCCACTGGATGCACTGAAGGAGAAAGCGATTTTGATGTTGACAGAGGCTGTTCAAAGCGGAGGGCACCACATCCGAGATCCTGTCGGAGGATGCGTGGAGCACCAGTTTGTTCCAATCCTAAAGCTCATTAGCACCTTGCTGACGATGGGTGTTTTAGGAAGCGAGGACGTTCGTAAGATTTTACTGCTCATTGACCCGAACGTCTTCAAAGAGGCAAGAGAGGAGGGAGCCACGGGGGCAACAGACAAAGAGGGACTAACAGGGGCAGAGGAAAAGGCGGTGGAAGCTGGAGAAGAGGAGGCAATCAAAGAGGCTCAACAGCCAATGGAAGGACTGCTGGAGAAGAGGCTGCCAGAGCCGGTTAAACGACAGGTGATTGAGAAAACACACACAATTGTATACACAAGAGACAAATAAAAATGACCAAAACATGTGAAATCAATGCACGTTGTAATCTTAAAGTGACAATCCAAAGCTACGAACTAACCACACAGCTGTCCTCTCAAATGCTCCGTAACTGCTCTAATGTAATAGGCCCATTCAGAGATCAGCCAAACATGAAATAGCTCCGTCTCGTATCGAACAAATGATCTCACGAGTAAATATCTCTCTTTAACAAGTGGGATAATGTGAAGCCATAAGGCGTTTCGATATGTTTGTGTCATTCTTGATAACTAACACCTGCTTTGTCACAATAGTGATGGAAGAGTACCTGTTTGTGTGCCTCCTCTCCAGATGTGCGAGCTGCTTCACTATTTCTGTGACTGCGAACTGAAGCACCGTATCGAGGCCATTGTGTCCTTTTCTGACAGCTTCGTGTCCAAGCTGCAGTACAACCAGAAGTTCCGCTACAATGAGCTGATGCTGGCCCTCAATATGTCTGCTGCTGTTACAGCAAAGAAGACCAAAGAGTTCAGATCACCGCCTCAAGAACAGGTGAGAAGAAGCACGCCGGGTCTAAGCCATCGGATCCCAAAGTAGGAAGCAAAATGCTTACGGAGTTATTTTGCTTTGCATTTATGAATGTTTCACCACATTAAGAAAGCAACATTAAACTACATGCATTTTATGTTACGTTATATTATTTATTATATATTATATATAGATAAGTTATAAATCAGTTTGTGACCCATGTAAAAATCTCATGGGGCTCACCCAAACTTAAATCTTCACCTTAATCAAAATACAGGAGAAAGTGACGTGTTTTGAAAAAAAAAATGTATTAAAAAACATAAACAACACATATAAATTGTTAAGGCTAATGAGTGACCCACCTGCCAGTGGGACACAAACTTCAATACAAGAGCAGTAAAGTTAGGTTGGGGTAATGAGTAATATTAAAACTAACCACCTCCCATTACCTTTTTTTATTTCCTTTTTATATAAATATGTAACTGTGCTTACTTTTGAGTGATTTCAAACTCAATATCTGTTATTAGTGCAGCCCACCAGGGGGCCTCGGCCTAAGCTTTGGGAGTCACTGACTTTAACGTGTATCTCACATTGTTGTTGGTGATTTTCGGCCCACTCTTCTTTACAGTGTTGCTTCAGTTCATTGAGGTTTGTGGGCACTTGTTTCTGGGTAGCATTTCGATCGGGTTGAGGTCCGGACATTTACTGGCCTGTTCCAGTTTAGATTATTATCTTTTGCAGCCATTCTGTTGTAGATTTACTGCTGTGTTTGGGATTGTTATCCTGCCGTACGACATAAATTTGGACAAGGTTTAGCTGTTGGACAGACGGCCTCACATTTGACTTTCAAATACTTCAGTACAGAGTTCATAGACTTTTTCTAGCTACACAATTTCTGTAGCTGCAAAACAAAAGCCAAATCATCTCCCTCCACTGCCGTGCTTGACAAGTGGTAAGAGCTGTTATGTGCTGATATGCTGTGTTTCGTCTGGCACTGTGCAATATGGCCAAACATCTCAATGATACACAGTGCATAGAAATCATAAAAGTAGTCTCCTGATTTGTTCTTTGTAGAGAGAAAAGGCTTTCTTCTGGCAGCTCTTCCAAACAAGCCTTACTTGTTCAGTCTTTTTGTATTGATAGTGTCGTGAAATTGAACATTTACCACAAGGCCTTCTGTGAGCATTGCACATCTGAAATTGGGCTGAATTTTCTTGGATCTCCTGAAAAGATTGAGTGTTTGCTACTACTGAATAATCTTCCTCACTGTAGAGTGATTGACTTCAAACTGTTTGGAAAAAGCCTCATGGGCAGCAACAGTTGCTTCTCTAAGACCATTGCTGGTCTAAGGCATTGTGTTAACACACACCTGAAATCTCCAGACTAGTAAACATCTGCCTACTGATGATCAATGAGTTGAGTGTGTTTGATTAACAGCACCTAGCTGCCACTAACCCTCCTAATCCCAAAGGAAACAATAAGGGTGTGTTTAATTTTTCACATTTCTGCATTTTGCCTTCATTTGTGTCGTATTAGTTTTGTTCAGTTGAGACTCTGTTTACCTCATTTTAAAACCCGACACTCACCAGATTATTCCATTTTTACGTAAAGCATTAAAAAAGAGGTGATGTATTGCGCTTCTCCACCACAGCACCACTTTTCATCTGTGCTGGGGCTCCCTCGTGACAGCTTTACCCCGGCAGTTGTGTACCTCTGTTAATGGATTTCTGACAGTGCGCATATCTCCCGAGTGATCGTAGTGACGCTCGTGTGACGCAAGTGTGCAAAATAGCTGCAGAGGGTAAATGCCAGTAATTGTGCATCATTTAGAGAAAGAATAAAAAAAGAATACGTGACTCTGTAATAACTCAGTATACGGAAAACCTGCAGGCTCATGGCTTCAACTGATTGGTCAGTACTGTTGTTGTCTAAATACGTGACTAATTTGAGATTAATGTAGATTTTGGTTCAGTTCTTTCTGCCTCCTTTAGCCCAGAGAGAACCAGAACTGCTTCTGGGTCCTAATGTTCCATAAAGCTCTCTTCTTTGTCTGTATGTGAGAGTGTGCGAGCAAAGCTTCAAGGCAAATTCATTCCTCTTGGTCTTGGTTTGATGGCATTGCTTCCCCAGGAGGGCACACTCATCTGCACAAGAGCGCACATACATAGAGCATTTCTTTAAGGTCACGGCTGCAGACAGAATTCAGTACTGCACAGCTCGTTTAATGGCTTGTCATGGTGTCCTTCGGCCTGTTAGCGCAGAGAGAGAATTAGCCACTCGGGCTGCGTTCTTTCTCTGTGATTCCTGCAATAAAAACAACATTATAACAAAGCTGGGATAGTCTCCAGTCCTGCACAATGTACTACAGTAATTTGTAAATGCATTTTGTTGTATCTCTATGCATCTGATTTGAACATTTTCCCACATTTTAGATCAACATGCTGCTGAACTTCAGTATGGGAGAGGACTGCCCATGCCCTGCAGACATCCAGGAGGAACTCTATGATTTTCATAATCAGCTGCAGCTCCACTGTGGTGAGATGCAGCTCTTGCAAAAAACATTATGAACCGCAACGCTAAACTGTTTATGTTTATTACAACACATATATCATCATTTTGTAACATGATGCAGCAATGTTACATTTCCCTGATTGCTTTTAGAATTCATTACAGTTATTTTACCGAGGCAGCACAAACTGGCATTATGGCTGATAATGTAAGAATAATAAAACAAAACAAACATCCTTATGAAAAATGCTTTACGTGCACATATTTCTTGGCACTGTGAGCTGCCGTTGCGTCGCCATCAGCAAAATGGTGCCTGTACTCCATGAGATGTTTCTTCCTCTCTCTCTGCAGTGCTTTCTGTCAAGGCAGAACATTTGAACGTTCGCTGCTTCCGCAATTTCTCTGACATCTTGATGTTTTGATAAATAATTGAATCGCCCTCCCTTCCGTGGTACTGCCGATCTAATGGTGGCCTCACCCGTGCAAAAAAAACAAAGAAACTTTAAATTGCTAAGAAATAAGGAGAAGCAATAGAGTTCCTGCACATCTGCACATTGTTGTTGTTTTTTCCTCTCTGTGTAATGCAGGGATCCCTATGGAGGAAGACGAAGACGAGCAGGATACATCGATTAAAGGTCGCCTCCTTATGCTGGTGAACAGGATCAAAGGCCAGGCGCACAAAGCAGAGGAGCCCACGAAGATGGAGCAAGCTGCACCCTGTGAGGAAATCACTGCTTTCATTGCGCTGCTTGAATGATGGAGCTGTAGTGCCTACTGTATCGTTACACCTGAACCTGGTTAATAGCTAACGATGATGCTGATTAAAAGTTAATTAGTGAGCAGGGGACAACAAATTTGAGCAATATTACTGCAGAAGCATACTGAATCACAAGTGGAAGCAGTTTACTCTTAGGATGTGTTACTTCATAGTCAAGCTGTCCAACAACAAGAAAAAAAGGTGTCCTTGAGCAAGACATGGAAGTGGTTTGGTTTGTTGTTGTTGTTTTCCCATAAAAGCACAAGCGCTGAGCTCACGCCTTGTACATTTAGTCCCTGCTACATTTTGCTCATTCGTGGCCTTGTTCACCTCTTTCTGTACAACCTCTGTGTCTCTCTTTGTGTTCCTGGCACAAAAGAGAGGGCAGAATTAACAGGAGATGTTTCTGTATTGCACTTCTAGCGCCCTCAGTCTTGCCTCTATTTGTCTGCCGCTGCCACGTGGACTGATTCACTGGGTAGCAGTCATTTCCATTTCAATTTCCCTTCAATTTCATTATGGAAATATGCAGCCTGGTGGAGCAGAGAGGCTTCAGAGTGAAGAGCATCCTGTGTCAGCCGCTCTGGGAGATGAGAGCGGAGAAACGAAAGGGAAAAAAATCAAAAATCGTCAGCGATAAAACTCAATGCTTAACCTGATTAAACTCACAGACACGTGCAGACTGCATGAGATCGAGCACAAACATAGCAACACAAACATTTCAGTCGCAGGTCCAAATAACGGGTGTGCCACAAGAGTGCAACTGCAACATGTGTCTAATTGCCTCTCTCAGGGATCTGGGACCACCAGTGAATGTGAATGACCACAAGTTCCTATTTAACTGGGCAAAGTTCTGTTTAGAGTCGGATATTTTGTGCTTAAAGACAAACTTAGGCCAGCCCTAAAGCATCCCCACTTTACCTCTCTAATGGTGACCATACTGTAACCTGCCCAAATAATCATCCTGTATTCAAAATGTCTCGAAACTACTGATTTAAGGTTATTTACTCATCATGAAAGTGCCACAGACAAATCACATATGCAAATATAATAGATCTCTTAAATGGTATACCAAGCACGGTTTCCCTAGATGTTAGGATATTTAAATGGCACAACAAAAAAAGATTTGATCCACTGATGACAGATTTCAGTAGAGTGTACGTCGTTGCTGAATGATTTTAGTGTGGACCAAAGTAGTGGACCAACTGACTGTTGTCCTCATCCCTGTTATCATCCGTCTTCGTGCAGTTAATACAAAACTGAGCTGGCTCGTGCTTTGTTCTGTCCTTTTATCATACACTGATGAGCCACAATAACCTTCCAGATGATCAGCTGCATTTCCACGGGACCTCTTGGGGTATTTTGTGATATCCGTTGGGGATTAAAATGACCATGGATGCTTGTGTGAGTGTTTAAAACAATCTATAGTTTACTGATGCTTTTCAAAGTAACATTCAGCAGAGCGTTGCATTGCAAAGAAACAATACATTTTATTCACCTCACCTGTAAGTTGTTTTAATGTTGTTGTGTATATTATATGTCTGGGATTGTAGATAACATTCAAAACTAGATATTTGCTTTAGTGCAGCGGTCCCCAAACCCTGGACCGTTACCGGTCCATGAGTTGTTTGGTACCGGGCCGCGAGAGTTGAGGCTCGGGTGTGAAATTTATGGTTTTCAGGCTTTTTATCTGTTTTTATTGTTATTTTATTATCGGTTTTTAACATTAACTCGGTTTTCCGGTGTCTTTGCCCGTGTGTTATGAATAAATCTTCTTTTTTTTTTTGGTGCCAGTACTGGTTTTATTTTGTTGTATTTATCTGCGACACCTTAAAGGCCGCTCCATGAAAATATTGTCAGAAATAAACCGGTCTGTGGCACAAAAAAGGTTTAGTGTGCTTTAGTGTCTACGATTTGTTATTTGTTGGTGTGTTTCCTTTTAAGTGGGTGTAGGCTCCAAGGAGGTAGTAGGACACCAAGTGAAGAAGACACCTATTAAATTTGGTGCTGCGATTCAGGCTGTAACTCCTCTTCACCACGTCATCTCTCTTTCTCTCCTAGAGCCCCTGAAGATACAGATGGCTCCACTGTAGCCATTGTTTCATAAGAATGTAAAAGTAAGCAAAGAAGCTGTTTGGTTTAGTTTATCCAGTAGGAGCATTTAATGGTCAGACATGAGGAGATCTGTGTGTGTGTGTTTCCATCACTGTGACTATGGATAGTCCAGCTTTCTTTACTGTGGCGTAGTAAGGGAGAAAGTGGGAGAGCAGTATATTTAACAGCAAAGCAGGCAGTGACTGAAGAGTGAATGTGTTTGATAGTGTGACAGAGTGCGAGTCAGGTGCTTGCTGAGAGAGGAAAAAAAATGTCGCTTCTTAATCTCGAGCATGTGCATCTGCCCTTTCTCTGACACCCACGCAGCTCTCGGCAACAGGATCTGTTACTGGTGCCATCCTGCTGGCTTCCCGCCCATCTCACAAAAACCCACAGACGCACACCCTTGCACAGACTGACAGTCTGCTGTCAAACAGTCTTTTGAAAACCAAGAGAACCAATCAACCAAACAGACACGTGGTCTTAAAAACGCAATCACCTAATTGCAGTAGTGTTAAGGAAATCAACTGTGTTTTAATGACTCCATATTTTTGACTACTGGATTGTTTAATTGATGTTTTTTCTCATCCTTTGTGTGTTCATAACCATAAAAAAACAAAAAAACAAGCCCTCACCCACACACTCTATTGATCCAGTTTTAATGAAGCCTTAAGGGTAACCCACATATGAGCTGTCCAAACAAATGTTTCCTTTTAACCGCAAAGGCAGAACTATTAATACCATATCCTGTTTCCTTCTTTCTTCTTTACATAACAGTGGATCTTTCTGCCCCACTGAAAGCATGGCTTTGGAATGAATGAATATTTTTCAAAGATTAGCTCATGTGACACAAGCATACAGTTTTTTGTTGTTGTTTTTTAAAGCCACGTGAAGACTTTGATGTTGCTGTCTTCTTTCTTTCTTCATTCTGTTCTTAAGGTCTTATTTGCCACATGGAGCAAGTTCTTTTATTCAATATTCAAGCGTCAGTTGTGAAAAAGAAAGCACGCTGTCAGGTAGGCAGGTTAATGGAGGGAATTTGTGCATTAATATGTGCCTACTGTATGTTAAGTGCCTCTTGTTGTGACCCCAGCTAATGGGAAGAAGGTCAAAGTCAATGTTCCTTTCAAGGCCCGTGATGTACAGTAAGGATGTCGAAACGATACAGTGAGCACTTCTGCCACGGCAAGCCTTTCTCTGCTTTACTGTTTAATACGAGGCAATCAGCTTGTTTAATAAAAGGAAACTGAGTCGCCTTTCCTCATGTTTATTTCCAGCCAATCTGAAAGAGCTTATCTCTCAGACCATGGTCAGCTGGTCCCAGGAGTGTCACATCCAGGACCCTGAACTTGTTCGCAAAATGTTCAGCCTGCTGAGGAGGCAGTACGACAGCGTTGGAGAGCTCCTCCGGGCCATGAGGAAGACGTACACCATCAGCGCTGCCTCGGTCCAGGACACCATCAACCTCTTGGCCTCCCTGGGTCAGATCAGATCTCTGCTGTCAGTTCGAATGGGAAAGGAGGAGGAAAAGCTCATGATTGATGGACTGGGGTAGGTCATTCGACTCGTGTGCAACTGATTTAGATGATTTAGACAGAAAAACTGTTGTTTTTTTTCAGCAAACACCTAAATATTCAAAGTGTGCTTCTTTCCATGTGCTTTTTAGTGACATTATGAACAACAAGGTCTTCTACCAGCACCCGAACCTCATGAGAATACTGGGCATGCATGAGACTGTCATGGAGGTCATGGTCAATGTCCTCGGAGGAGACAAGTCCCAGGTTTAACATCTTCTGCCTTTACCCACATGGAGTCTGTAGCACCATCTCAGCAGAAACAGTGTTTTAATCCAGTCTTGCATGGTCGCAGAGCAGGTTTGCATTAATGAGGACGTGGTCCTGACAACGCAGAAGGGCAGAAAGGGCAGACTGAATCGGGCTGGCTTGCTGGCAGCGTGTGACGATGTCAGGCCTTTTACGCATCAATTAGAAACCGAGACACGCGGGGGGAATTTAGAGTAACACGCATGAAGGAAGTCATTACTGTAAACTCAGTTCCCCAGAGTGAAGCAACAGTTTCTCCAACAACACTTATTATCAGCTGCTTTTCGAGGGACAGTTTTGTAGCCGTATCCAGGAATAAAAGTAGTCAAGTCCACTCATAAAAGCATGACTGCTGCCTGAGAGTCATTTTAAGTTAAAAAGATGCAGTTTACTCTTATTAATATCCAAGTGAAGATATTTGAGCCACTTAGGCTCTGTTTTATCCTACCCTTCAGGAAATTGCCTTTCCCAAGATGGTGGCCAGCTGTTGTCGCTTCCTGTGCTACTTCTGCCGGATCAGCCGTCAGAATCAGAAGGCCATGTTTGACCACCTCAGTTACCTACTGGAGAACAGCAGCGTGGGCCTAGGTGGGTACAGCCATGTTTAGCACAGGAGTGTAGTGATTTACACATTCGTGTAACAAGTGAAAAATCCTCCGGTTTGATCCCAGTGTTGTGGCAAAAAGTCATTTCTGACATTTCTGTGTTTTTTTAAATATCGATTAACTTTATTTATATTGGTAAATACACTATAGTGAAGCGGATTAATGAAGGGGTCATATATAAAATATAATCTAATCTAATATGTGAGTCTTATGTTAGTATGACTTTATGACTCTACATTAAGGTACCCACATTATAATCAATCTTGTCTTGTTTGGTCACTTAAAGTATATTTATAGAACTGTGATGTCATATTTGTTACATTTTTCTGCCCTCTTGGGCAAATCTCTTGAAAAGGACATTTAGATTGATACATTTGTATCGATAACAGTCACGCAGCCAAAAACCGATTGCAGCTTCTACTTTGTGACAGGAATATTTTTTCTGGCTCAAAATAACTTGATATCATTCATTTATATTCTTTATCAAGTCATTTATACCAGTTTAAATTCCCGCAATCGCTTTTTGGCAAATACCAGGAGAAGACACACATCCCTTCCAGGTTGCATCAGGAAGGATATAAGAAAACAATCTGCCAATCAGAAACATGCAGACCTGACCACTGTGACGACCCCCTTGTGAATAAGGGAACAGCTTAAAGTAGCTGAGTGGCTGTCGAAATCTCTGAAAGGAGCCAAAGATCTCTTTAATTTCAGCCAGAGCATATGTGAAAGCTGAGCTGTAGAAACTAACAACTCACTGAACTTAACCTGCAACTACACAAACCAGAGAAAGTGTGTGTGTGTGTGTGTGTGTGTGTGTGTGTGTGTGCGCATGAACAACTTCACTTATTGCTCATAGGTTACAGCAGGTTATTTAGTACTACGGGGAAAAAAATATAAAAATGAAACAACTCTTGTGAGATTAAACAAGCTGTAATATAATAATGTACAGTGCTATGCTATATCCTAATATGACTGAATTATTCAGTGCAAACTGGTAAGAACCCTAAAACTAAGGCAGGTTAGCTTCCTGATACATTTTAAAAAGTGGAAATAGCACCCCCTGCTGTTTACACATTATTTTAAAAAGCACACATGGGCACAGGGTAGCTGTCTGTACAGTAAGACACAACAAAAATGACACTAGCTATCTGAGCCTGTGTGGGTGCATTGTGTTGCAGCTTCGCCAGCTATGAGGGGCTCCACTCCTCTAGATGTGGCTGCTTCCTCAGTGATGGACAATAACGGGCTGGCTCTGGCACTGGAAGAACCTGACCTGGACAAGGTGAGTTTAAGTCACTGTATACTCTTCCTGCTTGATTCAGACAGAAAGACAGTTGCACTTAAGGACCTATACATGCATATTAAGGAAGAGATACCTATGCTAAGACCAACGGGGAGGGAATGCACAGATCATTTGAGCTACATGATGTGTGTAATGTATCTTTAGGTGGTCACCTACTTGGCTGGCTGTGGTCTTCAGAGTTGTCCAATGCTTCTGGCTAAAGGTTATCCAGACATCGGCTGGAACCCCATTGAGGGAGAGCGCTATCTGTCCTTCTTGCGGTTTGCTGTCTTTGTGAACGGTGTGTCTGCATTTATTGGTTTCTCCCTGATTTCATCTCTCACTTATTCTTTCTGTTTATTCTTGTGCCGCTCCTCAGTTTAAACGCACAGAGAAAGTAGCAGAGATTTAAAAGAACTGCCGTCACTTGCTTAAGGCAAAGTCTACTCAGATGTTGTCTACTCATGCTGAACTGCGAGCATATCTATTCTTGCACGTATGCACGTATGTTCGTATTGCAGGCGAGAGTGTGGAGGAGAACTCGAGCGTTGTGGTGAAGCTGCTGATCCGTCGTCCGGAGTGTTTCGGACCTGCTCTGAGAGGAGAGGGAGGGAACGGTCTCCTGGCTGCCATGAAGGAAGCTATTAAGATCTCTGAGACGCCCGCTTTGGACCTCCCAGGCTCCGTCCAGGGAGTTAGCTCTGATGTGTAAGCCATAAATATCAAGCAAATCTTATAAAATCAATGCCAAGGCCTTAGCCTTCAGATTAACTGCTTTAACCAGCCCCTGTTGATTTGTGTCTTTGCTTCAATGCCCTTAAAAATGTTTCTGCTCTTTTCCCACTGTTAGGTCTGGTGATGGTGACGATGAAGAGGAAGTGGTCCACATGGGCAATGCCATCATGTCGTTCTACTCTGCTCTCATCGACCTGTTAGGACGTTGTGCCCCTGAGATGCATGTAAGTTTCTTAGAAAGTCTCATGGGTTGTTTTTCTTGGAATTGTTTTGTTGTATTTTCCTCTGATTCAGTTGCTTTTCCCGCCTAAAGCTCATCAACAAAGGGAAAGGCGAAGCTCTGCGCATTCGTGCTATCCTGCGCTCTCTGGTGCCTACCGAGGACCTCGTGGGAATCATTAGCATACCGCTCAAAATGCCCATTACCAACAAAGGTACTGGCTAACAACGTGACGTGTGAGAATGTGCTTTGTTTTAACAAACGCCTCGTTTTTATTTGCATGTTACAGCATGTCACACACAGCGATTCCCAAACTATGCACGTTCGGTGCAAGGCGGAAAGTTATCGATTTCACTGCTCATGCCTTTTTAATCAGCGCGATGCTTTACCGCACGCTCCCGTGGCTCTGAGTAAGCCAGATCATTTCTATAGCGGGCTGTCTTGCTCTATTGATTGATCTGCATAAGCATGGCAAGACTCGCCTCTTAAATTTGCTGCTGTGAGCACTGCCACACAAGCTTTGTCAGCAGGCCCAGAACCAAGACAACGAGTCAAGGGTCCAGAAAAACTGCTGCGTGCGTGCGGCCTAATGAATACGCATGGCTCTCCTAATTAGAAAAGACTTTCCATTATGAAGTGCCTGCTGTTCCCTGGGTATTTCACTGCTTCACGCCTGCGTGGATCACAAAACTCGTCTTTGTTATGTCTGCTTCAAACTCCTAGATGGGTCAGTGACAGAGCCGGACATGTCGGCGAGCTTCTGTCCGGACCACAAGGCCCCCATGGTGCTGTTTTTAGACAGAGTGTATGGTGTGGAAGACCAGAGCTTTCTACTTCACCTGCTTGAAGTTGGCTTCCTCCCTGACCTGAGGGCTGCTACTTCTCTGGACACGGTAGGTGCAGCTGATAGCAGCGTAGGAGAAAAGTAATGAGTAGCCAACCACCGAACTTCAAGGAGTTTCTGGATCGATAATATCGGGCTCTCTTTTATAGCAATAAGAAACAGCTCATTAAGCCAAAGCTCTGCTTTAAATTTGTTTGATTAATGTCATTGCTCTTTTCTCTTATTAATCAACAGTACGCTTATAGATTAAAAAAAATAGCTGGAACAGATCCATATGTTGTTTCTTTCAAACACAAGTGCCTACTTAAAGTTTTAATCATAGTTTCACTTTATATCTGAGTTTTAACATGTTGTGTGACCTTTTCCCCCTACAGGAGGGTCTGTGTACCACGGAGACAGCCCTGGCTATGAACCGCTACATCGGTTCAGCCATGCTGCCCCTCCTCACCCGCTGCGCCCCTCTCTTCGCTGGCACCGAGCACTACGCCACCCTCATAGACTCCACCCTGCACACCATCTACCGCCTATCCAAGGGCCGTTCGCTGACCAAGGCGCAGAGAGATGCGATAGAGGAGTGCTTGCTGTCTGTTTGCAAGTAAGAAAACAGATCTCAGCCTGTGGAGTTAAAAAGCTCTCCAGCCACTTTTCCAGAAGTAGTAAAGACTAACAACTTATCTTAACCATCTTTTTGAGTCAGTGTGACGCACAAAATTGGTCAAAGTCTGAAGATGTTTAAAGGCAGCCCGGGGGCAGCAGAGCTCTTATCTCTCTCCCGCCCTATCCCGCAGGCACCTTCGTCCCTCCATGCTGCAGCAGCTCCTGCGCCGCCTCGTCTTTGATGTGCCCTTGTTGACTGATTACTGCAAGATGCCTCTAAGGGTGGGCAACAGTTTCTTCGCTCTTTCATTCATTTAAATTCCTCCGTCATCCTTTATTTCAGATCCTCTGTCGCCCTGCCCTCGTGTTTTTGTTTTCGCTGCCTCCCATCGTCCTAATTATTAATTACTTCTTAATCGCCGTCTTCTCCTTTGTTTTAAGTTCTCCCTTTCTTTTCTACATGCTCTTTTTGTGTGGTCCATGTGGTCGCTGCATGGTCACGCTTTGCTCTCGTACATTTATTAGATTTTCAGCTTGGTGGGGAGCTACCAACAGCTCATTTCCACTAACTCCAATCAATGTAATGGTGTTTGCATTCACCCCTCTCGCTCTCTTTCACTCTCACATAAACCCTCCCAAGGTGCCACAGCTGTAACACACCTGTAAGAAGTGTTAATCATCTGGTGTGCGCAAAGTGGGGAGCTATAGGAGGGGAAAAAGCTAAACAAGGGGGTGAAGGAGTGGACTGTGATTACGGGCTTGTTGGCTCTACGTCTCGACTCCATCTCTCAGGCCACAGGAAAGAAACCTTGGAGATGTAATAGATTGTGACTGGCCCACGAAACAGTGTTCCTAAGTTTCATTTGTGCTGATTTTGGAAGAAGCGACTCCCCTGTGCGGTGCCATGTGTGGCAGTGTGCATGCTTATTACCTGTCTTTGAACTCGCTAAGCACGTGTGTCTTTCCCTGTGCCCTCTAGCTGCTAACCAACCACTATGAGCAAAACTGGAAGTACTACTGCCTCCCTTCAGGCTGGGGCAGCTTTGGAACAGCCTCTGAAGATGAACTACTGCTTACCAAGAAGATCTTCTGGGGAGTGTTTGACTCTTTGTCTCAGAGGGTGAGGGAAAGTCCCTCTATTTACACGTATTTGACAAACAGCTGTCACCTACTTGTTAAAGAGCATTTTCTAAGAGTGTAAAGAAACAGCAAACGCTCTAAAAACACGATAAACCGTTTAATAAAAATCCCATAATTCATGCAGTCTTGATTAACATGTATGTATTCGAGGCACTACTTGGGTATAAATAGGTTTAGGTCTATTAGTGATGCAGATGGCTGGACTCAGCACATCTCTCTAAATGCCCACTCACGAAAGAAGGCTTTGCAAAGGGCCGGTCTGAAAACATCAATATCTGGACAGCCGTCATTGATCCAAAGCCTCGAGCATTTTAAGAATAATTCTTCATTAACGTTTCTTCCGCTTGCCTCTTGCTCTTTCTTTAAGACTGGAGTGGCTATACGACTTTATTCAAGTTCAGCTTAAATTAGCAGTGGAAGACATTACTTGCATTTGTTAAGTAACATTTCTATTTGCAGAGCTCTATAGGAGGAGATGCAATTTCACATTCAGTGATGTTGCTTTCCTTCTTTCCTCATGCAGAAGTACGACCCCGAGCTGTTCAAGATGGCCATGCCTTGTCTCAGTGCCATAGCTGGAGCTTTGCCGCCAGACTATGTGGATGCCTCCATTAGTACCACTGTGGAAAAGCCTGTTTCTGTGGATGCTCAGGGCAACTTTGACCCCAAACCAATCAATACGGCTAAGTAAGCCATTTTGAAGCCAGACACCAATTAGAAACCCTTGCACACAAAAAAATGCAGCTACACACTCTGCGTAATTTCATTAACATGCATTTTGCACATACTTGCAGACTAACTGTCAGCTTTTTTTTCTAGCATCGCTCTTCCAGAGAAACTTGAGCATTTTGCCAACAAGTACGCCGAGCATACCCATGAGAAATGGTCTGCAGAGAAGGTAAGAGCCTTCGCCGAGTCAAATGGCTATTAAATGATGCAGTTTTAGAGCAGGCCACTGGTGTTGTGAGAAAAGAGCAGGGAACTGCAGAGGATGATAATCAGTTACATGAAAGTGAATAAAAGTTACCAAATTAAGTCAATACTGTACATCATGATATCAGCTTATCCAATCAGGGTCCCTGGAAGGGGTAGGTGGAGCCTAGCCCAGCTGTCTTAAGCTGATAAGTGGAAGAAAGAGGATGGATGGTTATCATGATATTTTCACAGTAATGCTTCCCCCTTGGCGATGTCTCCTTCTTTGTTAGAGTGGAGGGATTGCTCTGGCATGCTGACAATAACTTTGGTAGAGCCATAGTAGAGAGCTAATGCGCTCTCTTGTGCCAACTGCTTAGCTTGCGTTGTCGCATCCGTTAAAGTTTTTAACGAAAGCTGAGAGCAGCAACAACCATGACTCGGCAAAATATGATGTGTACTTGATCTCGTACTCAGTCTGTCAAATAGTAAATCAGGTTTGCTGTCACTCTCTGCTTGCGCCTCAGGTGCTGCTGGGGTGGAAATATGGAGACTGTGTTGATGAGAAGGCGAAGACTCATCCTCAGCTGAGGACCTACAAAGGCCTGACGGAGAAGGTGCAGTATGAAGAATGTGATATTTGTAAATAATATTAACTTTAAAGAGATTAGGGCTTTTAAGGCTCATGAGGTTTTTTTATTTGTTCTCCATTTCTGTCTCTCTGCTTTAGGAGAAGGATATTTACAGATGGCCTATTAGAGAGTCCCTGAAGAGTATGCTGGCAATGGGGTGGAGTATTGATAGGACCAAAGATGGAGAGAGCATGTCTCAACAGAGGGAGACTGAGAAAATGAGAAAGATATCTCAGGCCTCACAGGTACGATACAGGGATGAGAAGTGTTTCCAAAGATTGTAAGGTGAAAAATTGCTCGTCTCCAGCACAGCTGTAGTTGCTAATTTGCTTTCCTGTTGAGGAAATCTTGCTTGACTTGAGTATGATTGTCAGAGAAGTAGTATAGATGTATGTGATTCCTTACAGTCAAAACACTCAACAGCCACTTTTTAGCCGGACACCTGAATGAATTTAGGCTTGTACACATTGTCATGACGACCTGCTGAAGTTCAAAGGGGATTTAAGTGACTTGCTAGACAGTCTGGTCCGAGTATTTCAGAAACTGCTGATCTACTGGGATTTTACTGGCATCTACTGGGATAGGAACCATCTCTAGGGTTTACAAAGAATGGTCCTAAAAAGGCAAAGTATCCAGTGAGAAGCAGTTATCTGGGCCTCTGTGATGCTAGAGAAAATTGTCAGACTGCTTTTAGTTGGCAGGCAGCAGTGACTCAAATAGCCACTCGTTACAACGACAGCAACATGGTATGCAGAAGAGCATGTCCGAACTTATTGAACCATAAAAAAGATGGGTTACAGCAGCAGAAGACCAGGTACCACTCCTGACACCTAACAGGAAAGAGATGCTACAATTTACCCAAGCTAACTAAATGTAAATAATAGAAGATTGGAAAGATGTTGTCTGATTATATGATGATATGATCAGATGATGGTATAAATAATTTAAAGCATGGATTCTACAGCACGATCTTATATGGACGGTTCAGGCCGGTGCTGTTGCTGTAACGGTGTTGGAGATATTTTCGTGGCATCCTTTGGGCCTCTTAGTCCAGGATTTCATAGATGAACGTGAATGAATTCATCATTAATGGATGAATATATCCCACATACACATTTAAGCAGGTTAAAGGCACAAATGCAGAATCCCTGAGATCCTAACAGAACTTTGAATGCTGAACGTCTACCTGGTAGTGCTACAGTGCTGTTTTTCAGCTGGTTTATAGGTTAAAATGAGTTAATCATACTGTTACGTTGTATGAATTCTAAACAAGAATTTATTTACATTTCAGAAGCGTGATCTTTTTTTTATCTAATCATTACTTGTAAATAATCTTAGCAATGTTAGCTTTATTTACTTTACATTTTCTAGTTTTCCTACAGGACCACCAACAGCACAGTACTAATGTTACTAATCACCTCCTTCAATAAGCCCAAATGCACAGAACACAGGCTATTAAGTCTTCTGTTATCCAACGTTCGATTTACAGATAACAGCACAATCAAGCTCAGATTCTCACCGCAAACTTACATCTGTTTTCAGGCTAACGGCTTCAATCCGAGCCCAATAGACACAAGCAACGTGGTTCTATCCAGAGAGCTGCAAGTGAGTGACCCCGCGTTTGATTTGTTGCACTTCTTCCCTTTTTCATGTATCAAAGGACGCCTCAATCTGAATGCGAGATCAAAAGCAATCCTTCCTGCATGCAAATGAGTAATGTGGGCGGGATGTGCGTCTCACTTCTTTTTGTCTTCTTTTCAAGGGGATGGTGGAGGTGGTGGCTGAAAATTACCATAACATCTGGGCCAAGAAGAAGAAAAGTGACCTTGGAAGTCGAGGTGATTTGCTAATGAAGCTGATCAGAAACGCGTACTGCTTAAAGACGCATGAAAAGCAGACAGGAAGAGTATGTGTGTGTGTGTGTGTGTGTTGGGTGGGTGGAATTAAAGTGCTGCGTTGTTGCGTTTAAATGTGTTTGGGAGCATATGCACGTGTCTGCCTCGCTGGTCTTGACTAACTCGATTCAGCCGAGTGGTGCTTCCTCTCCGGTTTGCCATCTGCCTTCACGGAGACGCTCAGCGGAGAGAGACGTGGCTAATCGTGTCTGAACAATAAGCTGCTTGTGGTTTCAGGAGGGGGAACACATCCTCTGTTGGTGCCCTACGACACGCTGACGGCCAAGGAGAAGGCCCGCGATCGAGAGAAGGCTCAGGACCTTTTTCGCTTCCTGCTAATCAATGGATATAGCATCACAAGGTCAATGCAAACAGAAGCTCTCTCTGATGTTGAGTTAAGGTTTTGCAGAAAATTTGAATGAATTTCTAACTAGCTGTGGAATCCATCACCAAGGTTTTACCAACATTTCATTTATAGACATCTTCTTATGTTGCAGAGGTTTGAAGGACTTGGAGCAGGATTCCTCCTCCATGGAGAAAAGGTTTGCCTACAAATTCCTCAAGAAGCTGCTGAAATGTGTTGACTCAGCCCAGGAATTCATTACCCACTTAGGTATGACAAAAATAATACTACTACTAATAATAATAGTACACAAGATATGACTAAAGCAGACTATAATCACATCAAATAAGCTTCTTTTTAAATAAATATTCTCAATCCAGAAGCCATGGCTGCCAGCGGCAAGACAGACAGGTCACCTCATGAGCAAGAAATCAAGTTTTTTGCCAAAGTAAGAAAGCGGCACAAATACTGCATGTGGAGAACACATTCAAACATGATGCGATTAACCTGACCTGGCTTCTCATCGTCTTTGTTGCCCTTCAGGTGCTCCTCCCACTCATTGACCAGTACTTTAAGAACCACTCTCTCTACTTCCTGTCCTCCCCTAATAAGAATCTAAGCAGCAGCGGCTATGCCTCCAACAAGGAGAAAGAAATGGTCACCAGGTACCCATTTAGTTGATGTACATGCAACAGTGCAGCATGTTGCATGACTATTTCTTGTTGCCATGTTCTGCTTGATATTAAATTGAACTCTTAACTTGAATTACTACTTTTCTGTTCGTTTACTAACCCTGATTTTCTGATTTCATTGCTATTTCTTTAATTCCTCATGCCTCCAGCCTCTTTTGTAAACTGGCAGCTCTTGTCAGACATAGGATTTCACTTTTTGGTAAGCCGACTACTAGTATCTGGTCAGGTGTATGTGTATGTGTGTGTGTGCTGCCCTATGAGCTTTGTTAACATCACCTTGAACATTTTCAGCTTAAAAATGTAAACACAGATCTGAGAGAAAGAGTCAGGCCTCAAGGGAAGAGTTCTTGTCCAAAGCTCCTGTAGGATGAGAACCTGAATGCTTTACTGATAAACATGAAATATGACACCACTTTAGCTCAATATAAATATTAGAAGCAGCCAGCCTGACTTTGCCTAGCATCTTTTTTTTTTTTAGCTATGTCACTAACTTAGTTTATGTGCTGACCCAAAGTTACTATAATTCCATAACATATGCAAGAAGAGGAGCTGTTTCAGCAGCTGCTGGTGCCAGACTCTCTGCCTGGCGCCATGCATCAGACATGGCACAGGGATCTGAAATACAAGAAAATCTAATTGGCTGCTGGCTCTCGAGTGGGAGTAAAGCGAGTCTTTATTTCTCTATGTTGGAACTCTTTAAGTAATTATCCATATTCTAAGTCTTTGATGTTTATTTATATTTATATTTTTATCCTCTTAAATATTCTTTATGTTAAACATTGTATTCATTTTATAAATGCATATAGTCTGGAAACTGAGCTGTCATCTGATAAATTGTCCTCTGGGGACAACAGCCAGTGTCTTGCTACTTCTAGTGCAGTGATCAGATAAATGCCTCCTGTGCCGTACTTGTTACTATCCTATAAGTGAATCTGGATACATTTTAACAAGCTAATAGAAACAAAATCAGACAATATTCAATAGTTTTGAGTCTGTACTGCTGTCATATGAATCAAATGGAAATTTCTTTGACTGCACATCCAGCTAAGGGTGCTTCTTGAATGTTGTGTGCTAGTCTCACCACACGAGCGCTTCATCTGAGAGGCTCAATACAGATGAATGAATCATTCTAAGAAAAGAAAGAAACGAGCGTGTATCCACATCATGATGATGGCTTATGTGTTCTTGGTGTTTCGTAGGGAGTGACTCCACCACCATGGTCAGCTGTCTGCATATCCTGGCACACACACTCGATACCAGGTTGGTGCAAATTTTCGTGCTAACTTTAAAAATTAAAGGAGATCAGTTTAGCCATTTACAAGTTTATGTTTTTTTCATTTGCTAGTCACTTTGTTAGCATAACTTGCACTTTTAAGACTAATGGGAAATGCCAAAATACACATTTAGTTGTTGTTGTTTTTTTTAAAATTTTGACTCCAAGACACATAAAACAATAATAATGAGTATGTTAAGCACATGTTTCCAATAGGAAACTGGAAAGTTATGATTTGATATGATGTTTTCCTCCTCATACTCCAAACCTTATCCCTGCTTTAATTAAAAGCCTGATATGTAGAGCATTTTATTCCCAAAGACAGAGATATTTTCTCTTTTTTTCCTGGCTCTTGGCTAGAATGTTTTATTTCTGGAAAAGTAGATTCCCAAATGTAAAAAAAACAACAACCCCCAAACGTTTTTGAACCCAGCTTCACTGAATATTCATATTCTGGAATGTATTCAGATTAGAGCACATCTGGATACAAAAAAGCCAATTTGCAAACACAAAAACAAATACATAAATCTCTCACACAGGAAGGTTTCATCGTGATATTTATTGTAAATATTTACCTGTTAAACTCTGAAAAACAGAAGATTTTAAATGTCAAACTGTTATCTCAGTTGTGGTTAAACAATAATTGGTTTGAGAGGCACTGAAAAGCAAATCTAACCTCTGCTGAGCCCTCGAGAGACGCATATTTGTCTTTTAAACAGTTTTAATTCGGGAGTCTTATGGGAGGCACTGGCATTAACAAAGAGCCTCCTTTGCCATTTAAATAAGCAACACAAATTTCATGCAGCACATGTTGCCCAAGGCTCACGGTGTTCTTTAGAGACAGTGCACTGTTTCCTAATGCAGCGTACACATAATGAGGCTAAATTTGCAACATATTATTGCGCCTTGTTTGTGCAGAAGAGCTACAGCTGATGCCCACAGACTCTGTCTTTCATTTCTCCTTCCTTCTGGGATACGTTAAAGCTTAACAATAGGCAATTCATTTGCCAATGTTACAAACTGTGAAATGCTCAAAACAGACATACTAATCATATTAATGCACCGAGTGCTGTGCCGTTTTTCTTAGGTCTATAACAGGCATACTCACCTTGGACTTAAATATTCTCCTTAGTTTATTAAATAAATCATTCATGTTGAGTGTGAGGGCAGTCGGGTCGATACTCACACCTCATATTTCATGACTAAAGCCTTCACGTGGTCTGAGATTGGAATAATTGCGTTTGTGAGCGCGCTCCACTGTGGGTAAACAATGTCGTCCTTTGCATGCCAATCTGTCCGCCCTTGTGTTTCTCCTCATTCGGTTTTAGTTGTTCATCACGCTCTCGTTCACCCTAACAGGACAGTGATGAAGTCGGGCTCTGAGCAGGTGAGGGTGGGGCTGAGGACGTTCTTCGAGAACGCCGCAGAGGATCTGGAGAAAACGTTCGAGAACCTGAAGCTGGGGAAGTTCACCCACTCCCGCTCGCAGATGAAAGGAGTGTCACAGAATATCAACTACACCACCGCAGCTCTGCTTCCCATCCTAACTGCTCTGTTTGAACACATTACTCAACACCACTTTGGAGTCGACCTGCTCCGTGAGTCCTGACAGCAAAGGAATGATCAAACGTGTTGTTTGAGAGGTTGCAAAGGAAGGAAAAAATAGTCAAATGTCAGTGTTAAGTTTATTGTAATTCATGATTTTATCTTTGTAGAGGTTTTTCACAGTCCATTAGAATATCATATCAGTTTAGCTTCACTTTAAATTTTATCTAATTAAGTACATTTGCCCAGAGAGTGACCTGACTCTGGTTAGTACCCCAGGTCACATTTCACTCATTCTGCTCCAGAGACATGCTCAGTCATGTGAACCGGGGAGTTTATATCCTTTGAGTGAGTATTTGTAACATATAGTACTATGCAAAAGTCTCAAGCCACCTCACATTTCTATATATTTTGCTTTTAAGGAGTCGGACGTTCTTAGAATTTTTTGTCGTCTTGATAGTTTCAGTTTTTCTGAAGATTATTCAAAGTTTTCCTTTGGATGCTATTTTTCCACTATTATCACTCCAGTCTTTATACCTGGCCATTTGCAGGAATGTTTACCAATTTCAAATCTTTAGGCACTTTGTTACCACACACATTTTCTTCACATTTCTTTTAGCTGACTCTACAAAAAATGCAGAAACAGACACAGTTTTGTAGACATAAAATTATATTTTTTGCACCAAAGATCTAATTGCTGAAAACTTGGCATGTCTTGGTATTGTCACGGCCGGGCAGCCGGTGTGTTTGCAGTGTGGACCCAAAAGCAGACTCGGGAGAACAGGAAATGAAGAGTAATGAAAAGCAAGTTGTTTATTAGGCTGAAAACCAAAAATAGAAAACACACAGCAAGGTGAAACAAGGGCGGGACTAAACTAGAACCTAAACTGGGAAAAGCTAAACTAACTATGAAAACGACGACATGGGAAATGAACACGAAACTGAACAGGAACATGCAAAACGTAGATGTGAGATAATCCAAATTCATTCACAGATGCCAACTTTACTTCCTCCAGCTGATTTCTAATCGTTCTATTTTCCTAGTGGATGACGTCCAAGTGTCCTGCTATCGAATCCTGACCAGCCTCTATGCTCTGGGCACTGGGAAAAACATCTATGTAGAAAGGTATCATAAGGTTAAATGTTGTATTCACTGATGAAAGCTCCAATAAAGAAACATGCTGACCTTTAATTAAACTCTCTTTGTGTCCCTCAGACAGCTGCCAGCTCTCGGTCAGTGTCTGGCAACTCTGGCCGGCGCCTTGCCCGTTGCCTTCCTAGAGCCGCAACTCAACCCGTACAACCCCTGCTCAGTTTTTAATACGAAGAGCGCCAGAGAACGAGCCAGTGAGTCATATGTAATTATTTCAAAATAAAAGAGATTCTAAATTCAAGCATTTATCATCATGACCTCTGTTTGCTCTCAAACATTAGGATTTATGAATCGCCTTAATTATCACAATCATGCGACACAAGATTTTATAAAATTGCAAATACCCCCTATTTGTCTCTTTTTATGTCATCTTCTCTTATTGTCTAATAAGCATCTTATTGATATGAATGATGCCCAGTAGATGGATAGTGATGATATTATGGGGTGTTCATTACTGATGTTCGAAAGAAGAAATCCTAAATGTGCTGGTGTGAATTAAATCTTCAAATATCAGCACCTGTTGTGTTTTAGCCCTAGGAATACAAGACTCAGTGGAGGAGATGTGTCCTGGCATGCCACGGCTGGACCGCCTCATGAAGGACATCAATGACATGGCAGAGTCTGGAGCGCGGTACACAGAGATGCCCCATGTGATTGAGGTGGTGCTGCCCATGCTGTGTAACTATCTGTCCTACTGGTGGGAAAGGGGTCCTGAAAACCAACCGGCCAGCGGGGGAAGCATCTGCTGTACCACAGTCACCTCGGAGCACCTCAGTCTGATTCTCGGCAACATCCTCAAGATCCTCAACAACAACCTGGGCATCGATGAGGCTTCGTGGATGAAGAGAATTGCAGGTGTGGATCTGTGAATGCTGCCACTAAACACTAAATGACTGAGTCATGAGGAATGATTAAGAAAACGGGGAAATATATTTACCATCATTTTTAGCTATGCAAATGTTTGCATGCTAAATTCGAATTTGATCGTGGTAAACATTATATCTACAAAGCTTACATTAAAAAGAAAATATTAAATTTTTTCTGCCTCTCACTGTTCAGTGTACGTACAGCCCATCATCAGCAAGGCCCGTGCAGACCTGCTGAAGAGCCACTTCCTGCCCACGCTGGAGAAACTAAAGAAGAAGACAGTGAAAGTGGTGGCTGAGGAAGAGCTCCTCAAGGCCGACTGTAAAGGAGACACTCAGGAGGCCGAGCTGCTCATCCTGGACGAGTTTGCCGTACTCTGCAGGGACCTGTACGCGTTTTACCCTATGCTCATTCGTTATGTGGACAACAACAGGTCAGCTCGCTGAGCACTCACTCATGGAGTTATTTTAAAGATGCATTTTGAAGTTGGTTTAAAGTGTAATCATCTGTCTGTGCCACTGCAGGTCAAGGTGGCTGAAAGAACCAGATTCGGACTCCAATGACCTCTTCAGGATGGTCGCAGAGATATTTATCCTTTGGTGCAAGTCACATGTAAATGTTCTGATTTATTACATGTTATGTGTCCTGTTTCCCACCCCTCACCCCAACCGGTTGTAGCAGATGGCTGCTCCTCTCTGAGCTGGTTCTGTTGGAAGTTTCTTCCTGTTAAAAGGGAGTTTTTTCTTCCCACTGTCGCCAAAGTGCTTGCTCATAGTAGGTCGTCTCATTGAATAGAATAGAACTTTATTTAACCCTATGGGGATGACCCCTCAGAGAAATTATGAACACCAGTTCACCTTAAATACAAATTAGAAAAAATACCAAGCAGGTACAAATAATTAAGAAAAGAATTTTCAAAATAAAATATCAGAAGCAGCAAGTTCTTGGGCTTTTATCACTATTATTGTAGGGTCCTTACCTTACAGTTTAAAACACCTTGACTGTTGTTGTGATTTAGTGCTATAGAAATAAAATTGAATTGAATTATACTAAGAAAGGTCAGAGAATCTTTATGACCAATAATACATATTTATAACCTTTTTTTTTTCACCCAGAATTTCAAAAGAGAAGAACAAAACTTTGTGGTCCAGAATGAAATCAACAACCTTTCATTCTTGACTGGAGATAATAAAACAAAGATGTCCAAGGTAGGTTTCAATAAACTCTATCCACTTGTTCTTGAATTGACAGTTCAGTCGATTAACGCTCTGTTACTAATCATCGGTGCGTTCACCAATCACGACGCGGAAGAAAAAATATTATGTCTGTGTTTCAGAGACGCAGGTAAAAAAGACCAGACTTAAATAGTATCAGTAGGATGATACATGTTAACATCAGCCGTGTTAACAGATTAATTTTTGTGTACATGTGCTCATATGTTAACATGTTACATGCAGTGGAACAACATGTGTAAATACACAAACACACAGTTCAAAGTCACAAGTGGAAGGAGTACAGCAGAAAACCTTGTTGCGAATAACAAGACTATATTGACCCAAACCAGCCGCCCCTCCCTGAACCTCTGGAGGTTTCTTCCTGTTAAAAGGGAGTTTTTCCTCCCCACCCTCGCCACGTGCCAAGGATCTGATTGTTGGGGGGACTGTTGTTGTGATTTGGTGCCATATAATAAAAACTGATTGAAGTTGAATAGAACTGAATGTTAAAATGGACTTGTGTGTATGCGTGTTAGGCACATGTGTATGAATGTACTTGCTTGTTGCAATAACTTGGAGAAACTAACATTCATCCCTCACTAAATAAATATTTCTTCATATTTTCAGGCCCTGTAAGCATTACAGGGGTTAGCGCGTTTTATTTCTTGTCTGCCTGCTTTAGATGTTTAAAGGCAAACAAATGGTTTTCATTGCAGTGCACGTCCACGCGAGGACCGTGCGCTTCCATTAATTGCCCTCTCGTCCTTTTTCTTCTATCTGTCTTTCCCTCTCTGTCTCTCTCTCTGTCTCAAACAGTCCTTTAAGGAAAAGGTAGAGTGATGCAGTGCATGAGCTGTTTACCTGCCAGCTTATTGGCTTACATGCTCTAGTCGCCAAGCAGAAAAGCCAATAGCTTGAGCCCCTGTGCTATATAGTCTGCAGTGCAGTTATACATTATGTCACCCAATTATTTGTGGCCTCCATTCATCACCTCGTTTGACGTGGACACTTTGGTCATTCCTCATTGCCGTGTGGGTGAAACGTGTCTCATCTAGAGTAATGAAGCCCAGCCCGTGTGTAGAAAGTCTTGTGGTGTGTTTGCTGTTGATGGATTGTGATTCTCCGGTGTGTTTAGCCCATACTTGAAGCTATTTATATTTTTGTCGATGTGTGATAACACCGTGCGTGTGCGTGTCAGACTATATATCTATGTTAGTATGGAGATTAGCGTTTTCTCAGAGCCAGCATCTCCAGTTTGGCTCAGAGAAGCAGCCTGCTATTCCTGCTTTTCAACTGAGGTGTGAGACTCCATTCTTAATGCTTCAGTAGCACCCGTGATTTAGTCCAGTCACAGATTTTTGCCAAGGCTGAAAAAATAAACGCTTCAGTCGCCTCTGGCTTTTGCTCAAGCACAGTGTGAATGCTCCCACTGTGGCACAAAATACTGTTAAGGTATCAGTGTAAATGTAGAAGGGAATTGTTTTGGGTGTAGCATTAGTCTCAGCAAAAAGAAAATAGTGTGCTCCACCTTTTAAAGACTAAATATATTAACTGCTGAAAGCTTTTATTTTCTAGTGTGTGTTGTCTGAGATTAACACTGTGAATTCACAGTCTGGGGGACAAGATCAGGAGAGGAAGCACAAGAAGAGGCGAGGTGAGTTCTACTCCATCCAAACCTCACTGATTGTAGCCGCCCTGAAGAAGATGCTGCCTATCGGTCTTAACATGTGCACCCCGGGAGATCAGGAGCTCATCTCTCTGGCTAAGACACGCTACCTCATGGTGAGCTGTCGAGTGAAACACATGCATGCAAAAACATAACCTCCTCGGCAGAAGCAACAATTACTGTGAAAAGATTTGAAGAGCTTTGATATGAGGCATTGTCCAAGATTTTCTTTTCCTCGTTGAACAACAGAAAGATACAGATGATGAAGTTAAAGACCACATTCAGCAGAACCTGCACCTTCGCGAAAAGGTGAGCAGGTCGAAATGAGGTTCATATCTGTGAGTAGATGCTAGCTTTAGTGTATTCCTCTGCATCTGACTTGCTCTTCTTAAACATACTCGTAGTCTGATGACCCTGCCGTGAGGTGGCAGCTCAACCTGTACAAGGACATAGTGACGAGGACTGAGGGGCTTTCAGACCCCGAGAAGGTGGTGGATCGTATCCAGAGGATCTCTGCTGCCGTCTTTAACTTGGAGCAGGTCAGGCTCTAACATTTATATGGAAACAATATGAGGTGTATAATTTTATTAGAAGTATTATAAGTATTAGTCGTGTATAGCCTGTTGGTAAAGTTGCAGGATTAAAGGTGCACGACTGTCTGCTTACAAAAATATGCACTTATTTCAAATACACTGCTTGGAACAGAAATATATTTTAGATATGGCTTTTGTTCTTTGTGCCGAGATTATTCTCCCTCTGTTGTCCCCCCAAAAATCTTACATGGGTGACAAATCCTGGAGAGTAAAATTGCACCTGGCCACTTTACCATTTCTGACTCCCACTCTGCTGTGGCGTGTCCTTTCCATTACAAACAGCCAGGTTTAGGATGAGTCAGCAGAATACACTGCTGAGGAGAAACCAATTATGTGTCTGATCAAAAGTTCTAAGCTGGTGTGTGTGTGTGTGTTTTTTCCTCTGGCTCGCTTGGTAGAGAATGCCATTTGAGTGTGTTATAGAAAAATCTTACCCCTCAGTTTCTCTCCCCTCATTAGGTGGAACAACCACTGAGATCCAAAAAATGTGTATGGCAGAAGTTGCTGTCCAAGCAGAGGAAGCGCGCCGTTGTCGCCTGCTTCCGAATGGCTCCGCTTTACAATCTGCCGAGGTATGACTGCGCCATAACATTAAACCGACATTGTTTACACCTCCCATCGTTGTCTCCAGGTCTCCGAACATTTGAAGCAGCTTTGTAATGATGAAACCAGGTGACGCTCCAGCAGAGGGTAGCACAGACCTTCCCGTAGTAGCGCTATCAGATAGGAGAATGCTGCAGAAAGGGCATCCACGCACTCTGCCATCACACTTTCCCCTTCTTCTGTCTGACTCGCTCTCTCTGACCCTGCATTAATGCGTAGCCTCCCCTCGGTTTGTAGGACAAATGTCTAGCCTATAGCTGTTATCAAAGAGTAAATAAAAACATTTTTAAAAAAGGGACACAAGCAATTTCACGCCCTGCTGCTCTGTAACTCAATCACAGGAAGTCGGGCAGGGTGCTACAGTAAGGGGGAAAACAATTACGAGGCCCAACCTCAGGGTGGCCGTCCTCAATATGTTCTCAGACGATGCCACCCGCCTGCCTGACAGCATGACTCATTTATTTAGAGTTATTGACAGTGAAAAATGCTGCAGCATAGCAAATAATTGCTAGTTAGTATTTGCAGTGCGGGAGCAATGATTGTTTTTCTTCAGATTAATAGATTTGGGTTAGGGGGAAGTGTGTGATGGCAGCTCTTCCAAAGTTTGACACATTCAGATGTCATTTTTCTCTATTGTCTCTCTGTTTAGTCTCTATTCTCTCCTCAGTGTCACATTCTATTGTACGTCGTCCCCTTAGGCACAAAAATAACAATTACTTCCTGAATTCCTACCGGCACATTTGGCTGGAGATTATGCACGAGAACGCAGACTGTGACAGTCTGCTCTCAATGCTGACGGTAACGTAGCGCTGATCTAATGTTGTTACTATGTGGCCTGCTAACCCTCGCTCTCCCCTCCCCCCAGAGGCATGATTTCTGTCACATTTTAGCTTTCCTTTTTCCACTGGTCCATGTATGTGCAACAATTTAACGAGCCACATTGTAAAGAATTGGTTCAAGTAGTTTGAATTTTTGCCATTTCTTGGCTGACTGAGATGAGAAAAATGAGGCTACTCTTTCGACACCTCTTAGTTAAGGCTCTCCAGACGCTGCTGTGTTCACAGACTCGGTGCAGAAGCAACTGGCTTCAAGTCATTCGGAGTGGAAGCTACAAACTAACGTCCGACACTTGTAGCTGTGTGACGGCGTCTGACTCAAGGCTAATCAAAAATGAGCTGGCCTCTAATTTTTTCAGACCTGCAGTAATGCTGCAGCAGTTGATCAGTTTTCTGGCATTTGAGCACTTGATCAACATTTGTTTATTTATTTAAATGCAGATTACTCTGCCTGTGTATAAAGAAAAAAATGTAATGTGGGAACACACTATCTGCAGATTTAGGCCAGAAATAAACAAAAAGAAAAAAAAAACAACAACTAATAAAAATAAAAAGATTTGCTCACAGGTGGCCTGTTAGATCAGTGCTCCAAACTAACTGATATTAACCTCTCCTGAAGGGACTTCTACCATCCTTCTCTCCAACTTCTACCGTCCTTTGCTCTGCTCATCTTTAACCCAGGCTTCTCTATTCTTACCCCTCCCTAGGCATCGCTCTATTAACCTCTTCCTCCTGGCCTATCAGAGAATATGGATAGAAACAGAAGAGTACTCTTTTGAAGAGAAACTAGTGCAGGACCTTGCAGTAAGTACTTGTGCTGTCCCTTCGGTGCCCTTATGTCGGCACCCATGTGCTGCGGGAAGCAGCGCGTAGCTCACACCACTCTCTTCAGTCATCCGCAAAGTGGTTTACAGCTAGGCCCATTTGTGGTAAGCATGACATCACTGCTGATGTCAGAGCCAGCAAAGTAGTTTGATCACTGTGGCCCATCCAAGCAGAGGCAAGAAAGCATCCTGTCAGGATGCTTTGACTTCCATTTAAAGTTGATGAAAGTTCAGATTCTTTCCTGGATTTTCATTTCCATTAAGCTCCACAATCAGGACAGCAGCTTACTGTTCGACATGCGATATATTACATGCGGCATATTGGAACAAACTAGGCTGTGTTTGTTTATTGAAAAAGAAACTTTTTCAATTTATAAAGATTTGAACTATAAACTTTCTTCTTAGCATATTCGTATCAATGTCTTACTGTATCTTTATATTACTGATGAAGTTACAGTGCGATAGATGAAGAATGTCAAGATTCAGCCAATCAGACACACGTATTTATAAAAACATTAAAAACCAATTGTTCCAGTAAGTAAAAGAATCATGAAGTGGTTATATACGAGGGTAAACTGGGCTTGTGGAGAGTCATGCTTAACTCCACTCACCTTTAACGCTGCTAAACACCATCAATCGTGTGTGTGTGTGTGCGCTTGTACCAGCGCGTGTGTGGTTGTTGCATTTGCATGCATGTTTTGTGCATGTCTTTTTCTCCCATAGGAGTTAACAGTTGGACCTATTATGTTTTTCCATCATATGTATGTATGTCGTTACAATAGAGATTTCTCATATTAAACGTCGCCAACGTTTCAAATAATCAGCTCTGGAGATGTGCAGGTAATCCATGTGAGCCAAAAGCTTAGGCCTTAAATTCTTCTAAGACTTCTCTAGACTTCTCTCACCCACCTGCTGTTCAAAACTTTAGTTTGTCAGGAGCAGCAAGACGATGAACTGAAGGGATCCACCAAGATCCAGAGATAATAGGATGTTATGCTAATCATGTGATGCTGGGAATGAGCATAATAGGTCCCCTTTGACATGAACTTGTAAAAAAGTGTTGTGATACACATTTGTTGGGTTAAACGTTAGCCTGACTCATGTGGCTGTGTCCAGAAAATACAGCCTAAAGTGGAGGAAGAGGAGGAGGAGGAGGTGAGAAAGCAGCCAGACCCTCTTCACCAGCTCATTCTGCATTTCAGCCATAACGCTCTGACTGAATGCAGGTAAATATACGCTCACTCTCACACACCTGGCCACCTGGCACTAACACAAGTTGCTCCATCTGTGCTACATAATTGTTTTGGCATGCTTCTCAGCTATTACAGAGAGCAATAAGCTAAACCATCGTCATATTTTACACTATGAAGAAAACGGAAGCAGCTTTTCAGTGTTTCTCTGGTTTATTTGCTGCAGTGGCTATAAATGCGATCACTGCCACTTATTATGTACAGATTTACAGTAGAGATGTGAAATAAACAAGGTACAAGGTTCAATAAACAGATATTTATCTCCCTTCTTTGTTAGTTCTCTGGAAGAGGATCCCTTGTATATTGCCTATGCAGATATGATGGCAAAGGTATCTCATTGAATCTCATTAAATTGCTCTTGTATGCTTCTCGGCAGAAACATGCAGCTCTGATAGTCTTTTTTTTCTTCCCAGAGTTGTGCTGAAGGTGAAGAAGAGGAAGGAAAAGAGAAAACATTTGAGGTGCTCTAAGTTTTTGAGGGAATGTTGTTCAAGATTCACCTTTTTTTTTCTGTTTTCAATCATATTCAGAGGTGGTGCATGTCATAATGTCCTACAGGAAAAGGAAATGGAGAAGCAAAAGATGCTGTATCAGCAGGCCAGACTTCATGACCGAGGGGCTGCAGAGATGGTGCTTCAAATGATCAGCGCCAGCAAAGGTAAGAAATCAAATGCCTGACCTGTCTGCCTTCCTGCAGTCTATGTATTTAGATCAACTGTCATCCATGATCATCAGGTCGACTGGGTGCTACGGTAACTGTCACGCTCAAGCTGGGCATCTCCATTCTCAATGGAGGGAACATCCTGGTTCAACAGGTAACACAGTACTCTTCACGTCTAGTCTATGCAGTTAACAGCTTCATCTTTTATCTTAACTGTACTTTTCCTTTCATGCAGAAAATGCTGGATTATCTCAAGGAAAAAAGAGATGTTGGCTTCTTTAAAAGCTTGTCCGGGCTCATGATGTCATGCAGGTACTGGAGCGATGAGTGATTAATACACAGTAAACTTATTTTTTATTGCAATTGCAGTTCAAACAGTTACCTAGTTTTCCTGCCTCAGAACTAGCCATTTTTTAACTTCCATTTTGACTATTCTGCTTTACTTTCCCACAGCGGTACATTGTTATCAATCAGCTATAACATTATGACCACTGACAGGTGACGTGAATAACACTGATTCTCTTTATCATGGTACCTGTTAATGGGGGAGATATATTAGGGAGCGAGTGAACATTTTGTCCTGAGAGGATGTGTTAGAAGCAGGAAAAATGGGCGAGTGTAAGGATTTGTGCAAGTTTGATAAAGGCCAAACTGTGATGCTTTGACAACTGAGAATCTCCAAAATTGCAGCCCTTGTGGGGTGTTCCCAGTCTGCAGTGGTCAGTATCTATCAAAAGTGATACAAGAAGGGAACAGTGGTGAACTAGCAACAGGGTCATTGGTGGCCAAGGGTCACTGATGCATGTGGGAAGCTATGGCTGGCTTGTGTGGTCAGGATGTGCTACTATAGATCAAATTGCCAGAAAAGTTAACGATAATTCTGAAATAAAGGTGTCAGAATACACAGAGCATCACAGTTTGTTTCCTGTGGTTTGGTATAGCTACAGACCAGTCAGGATGCCCACTGCGAAAAGTGCCAACAATGGACATGTGAGTGTCAGAAATGGACCATGAGGCAATGGAAGAAGGTGGCTTGCTCCTATGACCAGGACACGTGGATGGGCCGGATGCATGCGCGTGATCAACTGGGGAACACCTGACATCAGGATGCACTATGTGAAGATGCCAAACCTTTGGGATCATTTCTGCTGGGAAACCTTAGGTCCTGCCATCCATGTGGATGTTACTTTGACATGCACCACCTACCTAAGCATTGTTTCAGACCATATACACTCATTGAAATGATATTCCTTGAAGGCTGTGGCCTCTTTCACAGGATAATAATGCAAAAATGGTTCAGGAATAGTTTGAGGGGAACAACAACGAGTTTGAAGTGTTGACTTCACCTCTGATCTCCTCACTGCTATGCAGCATCTGTGGGATGTTCTGGACAAACAAGTCCAATCCATAGAGGTCCCACCTTGCACCTTACAGGCCTTAAAGGATCTGTTGCTAACAACTTGTTGTTCAATACCACAACACAACTTCAGGGGTCCAGAGGAGTCCATGCCTCAATGGGTCGGGGCTGTCAAACAATATTATACAAGTGGTCATAAAGTTATGCCTGATCGGTTTATTTTCCAGAAATTCAGATTACTTAAATGTCACCGTCTTTCTCTTTTGGCAGCGTTCTGGACTTGAACGCTTTTGAAAGGCAAAACAAAGCTGAAGGTCTGGGTATGGTAACTGAAGAGGGATCAAGTAAGTGTGACTAAAACACAGTTTTAGTGTTCCAACTGTTTCTCGTCCCCTTTTCATGGAGACTTTTAATCACCTTAATAGGAAAAGCAACAGACAGCATATTTGCAAACTGGCAATGTGCAGAAATGTACAAATTTGCAGCTTTATGTGTGCAGCAGATTGACCTTTATCTTCTTCCCCACTCCATCGTGGACGATGTCACTTAGCAAACAACCGGTATTGTAACGTGTCGTGTCCTACTTAGTCTCATTTTGCTGTTTTTCTTAAAATTACAGCCACAAGGTTAGCTTGGAAAAAAAAATCTGCTCTTTAGTTTGTTGTTGTACATCTCCATATCACGTGGGTCCTTTGTGTTACGTTGTCACATCATCATGCAGGCAAACATGTGCTACTGTATGTCTAAGTCCTGTCTGAGCCTCGTCTGCAACTTAAGAACACTCAGTTTGCATAAAAGCTCACTTTTTATAATCAGAGGTCTTTATTTAAACCGATGGGTTGCATACAGTATATAAATATGCTTTAACCATACATATCCCAGCTCATTTTCACCTCATAAGCTCAGGCATAAGTGATGGTAACTGCTAGTACTAAACACCTGCCCAATAAGCAGACTCTTTTTGAGACTTACCGCATGTCAGTGTCGCAATCCAGTGTGAGTATGTAAAGATATATCTATAGCCCTATCACTCTCTCCTGTTCCTACTTCTTCTGATTGACTCTAAATGTCTTCTCCTTTGCTTATGTCTGCTTCTGTTTTGTTTGTTTGTTTGTTTGTTTTCTTCTGATCATGTTTTTATGTCATCGGTCGCAGTCAACGTGAGTGAGCGGGGTAAATACACGGTTTAGATTCTACTCATTCTATGAAATGCTGACATGTTGATTGCCTCCAGTTCAACTCCCTCATCCCTCTACTCATCCTCTACCAGTCCTCCCCCACTTCCCTCCCCTTCCCTCATTCTGAATGCAATATAACCACCTTCTTTAATCTGGACTTGAAGGAACGCATGCATGCATCCTTTGACATCTGGATAGATTGTTTACAGTCAGCTGCCCCAAACTGACTCAGATCTTTCCACTTCTTCTTTTACGCAAAATTAATGCTTGTTATTTTTGGACCCCACCCCTCCTTTTTTTTCCTTTTTTCTTTTTGTTTAATTTTGATCATACTAACCAGCGTGTATTAAGCAATAAATCTCCCAAAGCTTTGTTTGTGCTAAACAACAAAGATTTGCTGGTATTAAACAACAAGGCTCAGTTTGGTTCCTACTATAAGCCTTATTTTGACTTGTGAGATGATGCACTATACCTCGTATGCGTGTGTGTTCCGAACCGTCAATATAGTGCACATAATTTGATGCCGTCTGACAACTAAACAGCAGCTTTATGAGGATGTGCAACAAGCTCTGATGCCTGTGCAGACGTTAAAATGATGGGTGCTTGACCTTCCTGTCACTGAGGAGGACAGCTAATCTTATTTCCCGTCCTCAGGTTCCAAGGTACTGCAGAATGATGAATTCACTAAGGATCTTTTTAGGTTTCTGCAGCTTCTCTGCGAGGGACATAACAATGGTAGGTGGATGCTTTCCCATACGCCAGTATTAAAGCCATGCTGCCTCAAGCTGCATAGAAATGATTAAAAAATAAATTCCTATAGTATCTATCTGCAGGAAATTGTTGTTTAATCTCTTTTATCTTCTGTTTTAGATTTTCAAAACTTCCTAAGGACGCAGACAGGGAACACAACTACAGTCAATATAATCATTAGTACTGTGGACTACCTGCTAAGACTGCAGGTATCACATTGTTACATCCAGAGCTTTAAATTTCAATAAAGTAGATATGCTATTAATTTAAGTGCTTTCCCTTTTAGGAATCCATTAGTGATTTCTACTGGTACTACTCTGGCAAGGATGTCATTGATGAGGCCGGTCAGAGGAACTTCTCCAAAGCACTAGCAGTGGCCAAACAGGTGTTCAACTCTTTAACAGAGTATATACAGGTACATAATCACAACTCTCCACAGTAAAAGCTGCTTAAAGTCTTCATTACAATATCTGAATGTTCTTTCAGCGCTTTAGTGACGAGAAAGGCTGTTTGTCATCGTGTGAGCGTCTCCTTTTGTCTCTGCACCTGTTTTATGTGCTCCAGGGTCCGTGTATAGGGAATCAGCAGAGTCTGGCTCACAGCAGGCTGTGGGATGCAGTGGTGGGCTTCTTGCATGTTTTTGCCAATATGCAGATGAAGTTATCTCAGGTATGTGTTTTATCTGCAGTGACGCAGATGTGCCTTTATGTATTTCTCCGCTGGTGAAAACTAAAACACTTGCTTGAGTTGTTACATTCTGTGTTGACTAAACTGTTTACTTGTGTTTTGCTCATCATTACTTTCGCCTTACATTGGAAAGCTGGTACTTTGCTGATTAAGATTTAATCCTATTATAAATGATTTGCCTTATATTGACTCCACTTAACAAAATGTATGGTGTAATGGCCTTTTTATCTTTAACTGAGAGGATTTTTTTTGTTTGTTTGAAAATTTCTCTTTTTTACTCATTTCCTGTCGCGTTCTTATACCTAACCATTTTCAATGTTTTTTTAATGTTAATGCTTAATGTTTTTCATGCATGTTTCAGGAAATTACTGTACCTGTTTCCCATTTCCCTAAAAAAATTATGAAAGGAAGCGTAGCTCAAGACTTTTGCACAGAAGTGTAGCTCTAGAAATAATAGGAACCAAAGGCATGGCAGTGTAAATAAACTAGAGTACATATAAGGTCAACCACCTGCTTGTGCAACTACTTTAAGTCTAGTAACAGATTTTTAAAAGAACATGGCCTGCTTGTTTTAATACATGCCTGCTTAGCTATAGTTAATAGTCGTTACTTAAGTAAAAATTTTAAATAACGGCTTGTACAGATGTGAAAATGTGAACAGCCCCTGGTGTTTTATTCATTGCCACTAGAGGTCTCTCCAGGCTCATTGATAATCAGAAGCAACTCCAGCACAATTACACATGTTGTTCACCTCAGCTACATGATATATGACTCCATCATTGATATGTCCAATAAGCCAGGAGTGGGATGAAATCCACCCACCTAATCTTATCTCGTGGTCATCACAAAGGGGCTGGGTCTGACAGCAGCAGCCAGGATGAAGAAGAGCACAGGTGCATCAAAGTACGCGTCAGATTTATGGCACATTGAATACAAAGCCCATAGAGACCTTAAACGAGTCAGCCTGACCTCGACATCTGTTCCTAGACAGCAAAATAACATAAACCCTGGTCGTGATGGATCGATGTTACCTAGAAGGACCTTCTGAGCCACAGCAGGGGCCATTTGAGGTCCCTGCAATATTAAAGCCTTGATCTCTCCAACTCTCTCTGCATCACAGGGATATTAAAGAGCCTGGCTGTACCCTTACAGTTAGACCATCAGTGGTCTGTGTGACATATTGTACTATGACTCACCGCGTTTCCCCTTTCTGTCTTTTTTTCTAACAGGACTCCAGTCAGATTGAATTACTAAAGGAGCTGCTGGACCTGCAGAAGGACATGGTCGTCATGATGCTCTCGCTACTTGAAGGTGGTTTTTTTGTTTTTGATAACATTATATAAGCTTTGTATGCTGGTACTTTGATAAATCGGATTTATTTGCCTGATATAATCAAATGTGTAGCAGAGCACATTTGCCTAATCTGCATGGGGAAGTGTTTTTTTAATGAGTTTACTGGTAAAATTTACCGCTTTATTGTCTCACAGGTAATGTTGTGAATGGAACTATCGGCAAACAGATGGTGGACACCTTGGTGGAATCTTCCAGTAACGTGGAGATGATCCTGAAATTTTTCGACATGTTCCTCAAGTTGAAGGACTTGACCACTTCGGACAGCTTCAAGGAGTACGACCCCGAGAGCAAAGGCGTCATCTCAAAGAAGGATTTCCAGAAGTCCATGGAGAACCAGAAGCAGTATTCTCAGTCTGAGATTGAGTTTCTTCTCTCCTGCGCTGAGGCTGACGAGAACGACATGTTCAACTACGAGCAGTTTGTTGAGAGGTTTCACGAACCGGCAAAAGACATCGGCTTTAACGTCGCCGTGTTGCTAACCAATCTTTCAGAGCACATGCCTCACGATGCCCGCCTCTCAACTTTCCTGGACCTGGCCGAAAGCGTCCTCAGCTACTTCGAGCCTTACTTGGGTCGCATTGAGATCATGGGCGGAGCCAAGCGCATCGAGAGAGTGTACTTCGAGATCAGCGAGTCGAGTCGCACGCAGTGGGAGAAGCCTCAGGTGAAAGAGTCGAAGCGGCAGTTCATCTTTGACGTGGTCAACGAGGGCGGAGAGAGCGAGAAGATGGAGCTGTTTGTAAATTTCTGCGAGGACACGATCTTCGAGATGCAGCTGGCCTCTCAGATTTCAGAGCCAGACCCCGTTGAGCGCCCGGAGGAAGAAGAGGATGACATCCAGACCATGATGGAGAACCAGGAACAGGAAGACGAGGAGAGTGCAATGATGGAGTCTTCCTCGGCATTTACAATCGCATGCATCTCCATGAGGAAGAGCTTGTGTCACTTCCGCCAGCTGCTTACTCTTAAAAGCATGCGGCGGCAATTCAGGAAATTCAGGAAGATGAGCGTGAAGGAGATGGTGCGGGGCTTCTTCTCCTTCTTCTGGATGATCATCACGGGCCTCTTTCACTTTGTTTACAGCCTAATTTGGGGATTCTTCCACATCTTGTGGACAACTATGTTTGGGGGTGGCCTCGTTGAAGGGGCTAAGAACATGAAGGTTACAGATATTTTGGGAAACATGCCTGACCCCACTCAGTTCGGGATCCACGGAGATGTGTTAGAAACGGAAAAGATGGAGGCAAGCGAAGCGTCAGCGTTGGCGGAGATGGGTCAGATGGCTCAAGGGGAAGCAGCAGAGGCGGATCTGATGGCTGAGCTACTCAACATACAGCCGAAGAAGGAGGGCAAGCATGGGGCCGAGCCAGGTTTGGGGGATGTGTCTGAGGTGGTGGTGGGAGATGCCCCATCAATAGCCAGTGCGGTCAAGCAGAAGAAGGCACAGGTTAGTGATTTTGTTCAGAAAATAGAAGAAGAACAAACCCTTATTAGTAGAACCTGAATGGTAAAGTAATCTGCTGATTCTAGATGGCTGCAAAGACGAGGGCTGTGAACGGAGACTACAGATCTGATACAGAGAAGGGAGAGTGAGTGTAACTTGTTCATTGTTACCTACATTACCACTTGCATATGTTTATTCGGCGATTGTGTTAGATTAGCTTTACATAAATGACAGTTAAAAAATGCCTTTATCCTACTCCTGTGCTTGTCCCTTTGCTTAGTATCCAGATTTTGTTTCTCCATATTAGGTATACATCCGTGTCTATGAACACAATTTGCTATTTTGTCTCTAATGTATAATTTATGCTTGCAGTTCAGAAGATGGTGAGAAGAAGGACCACGACAAGACTAGAGACGAAGCTCCTCCAGAGTTGTCTGTGGAGGAGAAGAAAGCCCCGAAGAAAAGGCTCGGCTTGAAGAAGGAGGCACCGGAGGCTTTCATGGCGAGCTTCTTCGCTGGCTTGGAAGTCTACCAGACTAAGATGCTGGTCAGATGTTTTCCTCACTGCAGTTTTGAGATCACAACTGTTAAATTAAGCACAAATACTTGTTACACATAAAAACAAAGATGATGATCACGATTACCTTTTCACAGAACTACCTGGCAAGAAATTTCTACAATCTCCGCTTCTTGGCACTTTTTGTTGCCTTTGCTATCAACTTTATTCTTCTCTTCTACAAAGTAAGTTTGGAGCTAAACTACCACCTTATATACTCACCTTACGGTCCAGCTGGGTGTCAAATTTGGTGTCGTCACTTTTCAGGTGACGGGTGATTACTCGGATGATGAAGACCCCTGGAACGGTCGAGGCAGAGTTGGGGAGGAGGAAGACGAGGGAGCGCTTGAGTATTTCGTCTTGCAGGAGAGCACAGGTTACATGGCACCAACACTTCGCTGTCTGGCAATACTACACACCATCATATCTTTCCTGTGTGTAGTGGGATACTACTACCTGAAGGTACAGTGACATCCACAGTTTTTTTTAAGGTGGTCTAATGAATTTGTTAAGCATTTTAGGTGAAAAAATAAAACAACTACATACATCTGGTTTGGGTATATGTACATTTTATATTTCAGTACACTTGTTCGTTGTTAACACATGCACTTACGTGCACACACACACACACACACACACTGTTCGTCTGTCCCACTGATGCAGCCAGATTTCTCCTGTGTTCAAGGTGCCTTTGGTAGTGTTCAAGCGGGAGAAGGAGATAGCAAGGAAGTTGGAGTTTGCGGGCCTCTACATCACCGAGCAGCCGTCTGATGACGACATTAAAGGACAGTGGGACAGACTGGTCATCAACACTCCGTGAGTCAGCCTCTTATCAAATGACGAATCATAATCTTGTGCAAACAGAGGTTTAATTCTGTTTTTGTTTTTCTTTGCTCTTTTTTTATCAGCTCCTTTCCCAACAACTACTGGGATAAATTTGTCAAGCGCAAAGTAAGTAGCTCATGTAATTTAAGTTGAATCTGCTGTGCACACAAGCTGTAAATGAAATCTGGTTACACTTACTAAACGTCAGCTGCTGTGTCTCTTATATATTTCCGCGTGGCTGCTGTTTATAGGTGATAAAAAAGTATGGAGACCTTTACGGAGCAGAGAGGATAGCAGAGCTGCTGGGGTTGGACAAGAGTGCCCTGGATTTCAACCCTACAGAGGAAACTGTTGCCAAGGAGGCTTCACTGGTGTCATGGTGAGAGATTGGGCTGATAAAAAGCAGACAGCCCAGGGCTGCTTGGAGTAAAAATAGAGGTCAAACAGAAAATACGAGCCCTTCATATCAACTTTTCTCTGTTGCCAGGTTGAGCTCAATCGATACGAAGTACCACGTCTGGAAAATGGGAGTTGTGTTTACAGATAATGTAAGTTTAAAAATAAGTTTGGATGATTAATTGCTTTGTTTTGTAGTTTTATTGATGGTGGTTTACATTATTTGACAGCTGAACAGGTTGATGAATGATTTTTATAGCAGGGCGAACGGCTTCTGATCCATTTTGTTTCTCCACCAGTCATTCTTGTATCTAGTTTGGTACACCACCATGTCCATCCTGGGTCACTACAACAACTTCTTCTTTGCCGCCCATCTGCTGGACATCGCCATGGGCTTCAAGACCCTCCGCACCATCCTTTCGTCTGTCACGCACAACGGCAAACAGGTGAGGAGGAAACACATGCAGCTCTTCTTTCGAACAGCAGGGGTCACTGCAGAGCTGGTGGTGAAACACATTTTTGATCACAGTTTGCAGTGATGGCATTTGAGGTATGCCATTCAAAATGTGCTAATTTATGCTTTTCTGCATGCCTAAAATGGTTTTCAGTTGAAATAATTTTAATTTTGCTTTAAATGTTAGCACAGTTATTACATTATTATGTATGTATGTCCTTAAAAAGCTACTTTAAGTACTAAAAGACCCTAGGTTGGTTTTATAATAGGTTAAAGCCAAAATATTAACAAATATTATCTTTTTATTAGGCAGTTTGTCTTGTCAATTAACTGATCTAATTGAGCATTTAGGTCTAATTTCATTCATCAGGTTCTGAGAAAAAGTATCTCGCTTGTTGGCGGCTAATATGCAGGTGACATGAATCACAAATGTGTCATCTAGCAGATACTGTATGTGTCGTGTGAGATAATTGGAATGTTCTCAGTATCCTTTGACATTTGAGTTCAAATGGCTCACATGGCTTAATTTAAATCCCACTTTGGATTGCCAGTTCTTCCAATATTCCCATGTTAACTGACCAGAGGGACAAGTCAGAATTTAATGTCACCTCAGTCTCCAAGGGTGGAAATGCACCAAAATGGCAAGGCCACAAGGAATCAGCGACATCTCCCAGACTCAGCCGTCTGTGGGCTGATCAATCACGCTGTCAATCTAAATGCGCTTTACGCCGTTGTTGCCTTTCAGGTTTACAACCGGCTGAGCTGCAGCTGAATCCATTTTTTATTATTTGTGAAATAATAGACTCGTTTTTGTATTTACTATAAATAAATAACTCATATTTGAGTTTTCTTATTGCACTAAATGTTCTCATCTTTTCCACGCGTTTGAACTTTTCCCCTTCTCTCTACTCACTCCTCTCTTGCCAATGGCGATCTAATTTTGTTGCAATTTTTTATAGAAAACAAATGGAAGCCAGCAGCTCTGCCCCTGCTGCGTCCATTGTGCGTTTAATGGAAATACATAAATAGCACAAAAAAAAGAGCGAGTCTGTAAATGCAGATTTCATGTGTCTCTGTAGCTGGTGCTGACAGTGGGCCTGCTAGCTGTTGTGGTCTATCTCTACACTGTGGTGGCCTTCAACTTCTTCAGGAAGTTTTACAACAAGAGTGAGGATGAGGATGAGCCGGACATGAAGTGCGACGACATGATGACGGTAAACTGGAGTTACACTTTCTTTTTTGAGGAACAGATTTGGGCTCGCTGCTTAAAATAACCCATGACTTAATGCTCAGCCTCAGATTTCAATTAGACCTCCATCTGTGTTCCCTCAGTGCTACCTATTCCACATGTATGTTGGGGTAAGAGCAGGAGGCGGGATAGGGGATGAGATCGAGGACCCAGCTGGCGACCCCTATGAGCTCTACCGCATCCTGTTTGACATCACGTTCTTCTTCTTTGTTATTGTCATCCTCTTGGCCATCATCCAGGGTATGTTAAAAAAAACAACCCAATTCCAACCTTATTTATCAATAATTAGATGAACCCACAACTTATATATATATTTAAATATTACAGTCTTTATGCTTAGGATATAGTTAGCTACAGTATGTATGTCATGCTCACAGCAGTTCCTTTATGGTTGCAGGTTTGATCATTGATGCCTTTGGAGAGTTAAGAGACCAACAGGAGCAGGTCAAAGAGGACATGGAGGTGAGAGGTGGCAGGAGTGTAAATCATAGGCTGCATATAAAAGATGGACTTAGCTTATAGGTTTGTGAAGTGAAGCCATTGTAGAAGTCGTCCAGTGTGGCCACTCCGTGTTTGTTGACTTTGGTCATGTTGTGGATGATGTTCTGTGGATTCACGTAATGATGGTCTAAAACCTCGTCAAGAGACGGAACATCCAGAATCCTCTGAAGGTGGGTCAGCGTGATGTCCTTCCAGATCTCCTGTTCATCCCCCGCTGTTAGCTCTTGTCTCTGTTTCTGCTGCACTTCTGTTGGCTGATTGTTGCCTTCCTGCTTTGTTTGTTTGGAGTCCAAATTCCACATTTTCCTGGTTCTCCGTCTCCTGCCTCCTCCTTCTAAACTTGAAGAAACCTTCTTTGTCCTCTTTGAAGGTCTCTTTTTTATGGATCTGGAGTCCGAGGGTCAGGGGATGGGAAAGTGGAGGGAAACCCGTACAACACATTGTCGTCCTCCAAGTCCTCTGTTCCCCAGCATCCCTTTACATCTTCAGTCACATGGTTCTTCAGAAACCTCTTTAGGAGGTGAACTGTCTGTTGCCTGGTAACGTCGGGGCCAAAGCTACTGTTACAGAGCAGCTGGTGCAGCCAATCAACAGCAGCAGAAGTGGTGAATCAGGAAGCATAGTGCCTGAAGTTGTATCGATGCTTCCTGAGGGGCATGCAAGCTCGAAACAAACAAACCACGTCATTCCACAGTTTTGTGGCTCTGTACAGTCCAGGACAAATAACATGAGAACTCATATTTATCACAGAAGGGCAGCGCTAAAGTTTACCTTCATTCGATGTAGCGACAGGTAATATCCATCACTCGAAGAAATATTTATGCATGTCTCGCTACAAGCTTGTAAAAAGTAGTTAGGGAGGAACTCACCGCAGCCTGGCTGCTCCCCATCTGGCTTAAGGGCCATCAGGGGGCGACTGTTAAAAAAGAAGACTGGATGAGACTCCACGGTGTAACAGCGCTCGGCTCTCTTGTTCTATGACCTCAGTTAATACTTTCTTGGTGAGCAACTGTTTGTTTCACAGACTGCTGAAAACAACATGATGTTCATTTTTGCAAATGATTACACTCTTTACCATCTGAAACCGGGTATAGTTTATGATGGGCCGACCCCATATTTGAAAAGTTGCTTCCAAACAGTGAGACAGTTGAACACTCAGCTTGACCCTTCATAACAGCACCTCCCTAACCATTAGACGGCATAATCGCGCTCACGTCCACCTTTCATATACGAATAGATTTAATGAAGATCTTCTAGAGATTACGGCCTTATTAGTGGACTCTTGCGTCTCGTCTCGTGTACTTGTCTCTTTTTTTTCATTAATATTTTACTTAGTCTGGGCTACTTTATGGAAATTGTACCCCCTAACCCCCCTTTTTGATCACGTGTTGAGTTTTGGAGATGTGACACATTTTTGTGAGCTCCCCATCTCTCTTGAGTATTTAAACAGTCACTGTGACAGCCAAGTGAAGATCAACGTGCACGTGGGAATATAAATATTAAGCTGAATTTTGGAAGCATACTTGTTGATGCATAACCTTGTGGTCTAAGAGAGGGCAGATAACCCTTAATGACACTGTCGAGATTATTTTCTCAGACTAAAAGGTCCCTGCAGAGCCACTGTTGTTCATAGGCTGAGTGGGACTGAGTGTGATGAGTAACTTGACCTTAATATTGTAAAATATGTCCAATCTGGTGTTGCTTTAGGCAAACTCTTGTTTACTGTAGTTCATCAATGAAGCACAGAAAAAGAAGAAGGAAGCGTGCCTTCTAATTTTCATTTTCTGTCCTCAGACCAAATGTTTCATCTGTGGGATCGGGAACGATTACTTCGACACAACCCCCCACGGCTTTGAGACCCACACCTTACAAGAGCACAATTTGGCCAACTATCTGTGAGTATCCTTTTTGATCAGCAGTGTTTTTAATGGTTTTTTTGTTTTGTAATCATCGCAGTAATCTTTTACCATTCGTGTCAATGCTTTTCTGTAATTTAACCACATGATTGATGGCTTTAGCACGTTACCGCAGCATAAATACCAAAGTCACTAGTAGCAGCATTGATCCAGAACACTAGATCCCTTCAGGTATCCTTTCCATCTGTCTGTGTTTCCCTCGCACGCACCGCTTAGCC